>NC_079204.1:33532667-33690167 GCF_026745355.1 Beta vulgaris subsp. vulgaris
AAAAAAAAATCTTGTTTCCCATCTTCCCCTAATTGTAGATAGATATGAACAACTTAAAGGTTTGTCCAGCAAAAACACAGTGGGAATGAGATGGCAAACTCTTGTATTGAGACTATGAAAAGAAAATACAAAATACATACAGGTGTTGTAAAAAACTAAAAATCAGAGCAGAAGGCTTGGGTTCTAGTATCTTATGTCAATACTCAATTGAGGAATTTAGCTTTTGAAACTTGAAATGAAAAAATGAAATGCCACAGGTATTTTCTTTTCTTTCTAAGCTTTCGAAGTTTCATAAAGAGGTTGATAAGCATAATCTAAGGGTGTGGGTCACATTAGAAGGAAATTTGATGATGAAAGATCCTGGAGCTGTGCAGCATCAGATAGCAATCTAATTGACAAGATCACATATGGATAATCTTTGAAATCTAATCCTGTTGTTAGAAGTAGGATATGCCCTCAAAGTCTAATATTTTATCCCTTGCATTTGTGGTACACACACACAAGTGGATGATACTAATTCCTTTTATCAGTGGCTTCACAAATTTTTTAAAAGTTATTTAGATTATGTCATGGAAAGGAAAAAACAAAATATAGTGAGTTGATTCATCTTAAAACTCGAAAAAAATGTGCTTCACTTATTTGTAAGATGGTTTCAAACAAATTACTATATTACGATAAGAAATTTTTGTTTTCAACAAGGTAAGTTCAAATCCCTTGCAAGTATGGTGGGAGGAATTTGCCGGATCCCTTTTGCAAGACCTCAAATCATATAAGAGGTGATGCTAACACCACTAACCTATCACTAACTGCTCATTACTATAGGAATATACCACATACCTAACCTGGTGAGCAGAATAATCCTTAGTATGCATAAGTTATAATTATTACTTCTTTATTCTCTAATGGCGACAATGTAATTATTGCCTACCTTTGTCATTGAGATCAACAGACAGACCATGATTCTTCTGGTCTTTATTCACTAAGCCATAACTTGAGCAGGGTATCCCAAGCTGGCTTCTAGGGCTAGTGTTGTTTCGAGTAGTTTGTCCATTGATGACGGGCGTCCTCGTCTGATGGTTCAAGTACATCTCCAAGCCAGAAGGTGAAGATCCTATCTTCCTTTTCATCTTAAATTTCCCTCTGGAGATGTTAAAAATAAAAGTATAAGAAAAATAATTATGACACGCAGACATGACATAGAGACAATTCACGAACGTAGGTCATGAAATATAGGAATTATGGATGGAATAATCCCGCCTATGCCTGATCTTCCCAAAACAGTCCCACCTTTCAAAAATCTAGGAATAATCCCGCCTTTGGGGTGTCTCAAAACAGACCATTATCTATTCGTAACCTGCAATGCAGATTTAATACCCTAATTATGTGATTATAAACTAATTTGACGTGTTTTAAACTAAATTATTAATTAAACACCTAAATTTAATTATTTTAATTACAAATTCACCACATAAAGAAATAAGAATAAAAACAGTAAACAACCATCCCCCAACCCCAAAAACACCACCCCTTCCCCTTGTCCCAGCCCCCCACCCTCAAAACCACCATCCCTTCTAAACCCCACCTCGAAACAGATTCCCCACGCAACTCATGTCCAAAATTGATGGGTTCTGGCAAGCGACAATAAGCAGTTTCTCTCTCCTCCTAACAGGTGCCCTCGACAAGACACTGCGTCTATGGAAGGCCGACGATGACATCGTGTTGGAGCGCACCAAACACAGGTCACAGCCACTCCCCCCAAAACAGCCACACCCCACGCAAAACCACCCCCAAAAATCAACGACACTCCCCTCAAAACAACCCCACTCCACTCAGAACCACCCCCACAAATCAGCGTCACCCCCTGGGAAACAGCCCTACCCCCGTAAAACCACCCACATTCCAGTTCATTGGCCTCAAAAAATCCTCGCCGACATGTCCAATCCTTGAGGGTCTTGGAGATAAGCTATCATTTGAGCTTCATGTTTGTTTAAACAGTGGAGTATATGGGTTTTGAGGAGGGAAATGGGGACGGAGTTCTCAAGATCGGACGCAGCGGACAAGGGAGAGAGCGGAGACGGCGTTGCAGAGGAGAGCTGAGAGAAGTAGTGGTCATGGTGAGAGGACTTGGGACCGAAGTTGGGATTAGGAGGAAAAGTAGGTCCACGGAGGAGAGAGAAGATAGGGGTGGGGGTGGTGGCAGGGGAGGGGGTAGTTTTGGGGTGGGATCAGGGAGCTGTTGCGGGGGTCAGGGATGGTGAAAGGGGAGGGGTTGGTTTTTGGGGTGGCGGTTGATAGAGTTAGGGTTAGGCTTTTTTATTTTTAAAATTAAATAGAAAACTTGATTTTGATAATCCCACCTTTCAGTGATCTTAAAATGATCCAATCTTTCAATAATCTCAAAATAATCCTACCTTTACGCATAATCTTCTTGAAATGGGTTTTACATGTTGTTGAGTTAAATTAACCAGTTTAGCAACTTAAAATGGCCACGTGTCTCATTTTACTCGATCTAAGCTTTTTTATTTTAATGTCATTTTAAAAAAAATCTTCTCCTTCTCTACCTCCACGAAACCGCCGTCATACCCACCTCCACCGCCATAACCACTCCCTAACCACTTGAACCACGCAGCACCACTAACCACATCTCCAACCACCTTCCCACCCACCCTAAATCTTTGACCAACCATTGAACAACGCAACCACCAGCAACTCACAACTCAACCACCACAGCACCATCTCAAAATCCATAGCACCGATCTCTTTCTCTCCTCCACTTTTCCCAACTCAAATTTCAAAACACCAAAATCCCCACCCACGCACCTTCCTAACCACCACTAGGACCACACCCCACCACCGACACCACCATTGCGTCCACACCTTCACCACAAAAAGGAGAAAAAAAGTCAATTAGAGGAGAAAGAAGTGAGAAAGCAAGGGTTGGGGACTTGTAGGTCTGGAGCACGAGCTGCTGGAGCACGAGCTGGATGCCGCAAGTTGGCGGGCAGCTCGCCGCGGATGTTGGCTGATTCAGTCCAGATTGAGCTGACGTGGTGGAGCCACTCGATGACTTCAGGAAGCGCGGGCTGGAGCCGACAGCGGAGAAAGTGAGGGGAGAGAGTGGGAGAGTTGTAAAAGTGGAGATCGTGAAAAAGTTCGGGGTTTTCTTTGAAGATGATTTTTAGAGAGTCCGAGAAGAAGGTGAATAATGGGGATATAGATAAATGATAAGTAGGTTTGGTGGAGTTAGTGGGTTTTCGTAGTGATGTTTTTGGAAGTTATGGTTCTCAGTTTTTGAGTGATGACTTATTTGGGGATGTGGTGGGAATATAGAGGCGACTGCTTAGTTGCTTGCATGCTGCGTCGAAAAGTCAGAGTGAGTGGAGTACATGGCTAGTGGGGGTGAATGTCAGTTGGAGTTGCGGCTGGTGGAGTAAATTAGAGAAGAGAGGAGGTTGTAGAGGGTTGAGATTAGGGAGGAAAGAAGAGGGGTTACAGAACAAGATATTGAAAAATAAAAATTTAACTTGTTTAACAGGTTTCAAGTCAAAAGGCTCATTTTGAGAAGATTGGGTGTCAAGGTGGGGGTGGTATCATTGTGAAATTATTGAATGGTTGAACCATTTTAAGCAGACCACCAAAAGGTGAGATTATTAAATCATTTTTTTCAATTAAATTGATAATTGCTTTTGCAAAGGAAACAAAAGGTCAACAAGTGTTTCGGAAAACGAGGTCATTGGTTAAAAACTTAAATTTGGCCCAGTTTGGGAAGACATGGGTCAAAGGTTGGATTATTCCCAGATTTTTGAAAGGTGGGAATATTTTGGGAAGACCGCGCAAATGTGAGATTATTCCCATAAAAAGATCAAAAAATATATATATACCTGTCTTTTCTCTTCTCAAAGTACCTCTGCAACGAGACTTGTCTGTTTGTCTGACCATCAACATCTGCCACACATGAAATGGAAGAATCAGTAAGATCTGACACCTCTCAATCACTGAGATGGAAAGCTTCTTTACTTCAAGAAGACAAAGATTACATCATAGACGGAGAACCATTGGCCCTCCAAACATAAGAGAACGAACAATAAACGGATGCTTGTTAAAATTCATGGTTCCATTTATCATATGGTGATGTGAAAACACTTTTAGCAAATATCAGGTAAAAAAGTACATGTACATATGCTTCTATTGACAGAAAACCCCAAAGGATTTTCAAATAGAAAAGTTCAATGATAAGAAACCGAATCCCAGTATTATGGATGTATCCAGGTATAGTTTATTCAGATATAAGTATATAACATTGAATGAGGTGCTCCAGATTAATGATGAGGCAGGATAGCACACACAAAAGGCAATGTAATAGCTGCAACAGCTGAAACAAAGTCAGACTGCCTAGTTGTACAGTCCCTTTATAATATATAATTACACAGATTAGTTCCCCACATCCCAGGTTTTAACCCACATTGCACCAACTCTTCACAAGAATTACACTTTTACTACCTCGATCTTCTGTTATCTCCTAAAAGGAAAAATATAGAACTGCCGGTAGATATGCGCTACAAATTAATAATGCTAATACAGCTGCTGGCCCACTCAGTAAGAGTCATGCACCTCAAGCTTGTCTGTCTGCATTTGGTTTTTTTTTCTGTCCTTTTTACCTCTCCTCCCCTACCGTTTTCTTTCTCTCTATCTCAGGACAAGGCCCATCTTTCACTTAATTTCTCTTTCCTTCCTTCTGCATCTACGCAACACCACCAATCCCTTAACTGTTCCACTACCACTGCCATATGAACAGACGAATATTACATATCTATTCCGTCGCCTGTGTCAACTCACCATCTGCACTCAATTTAAACCTTTGGTGGTCTAATTTTACAGATATGAAGTGTTCTTTTCATCATTATTCCCTTCAATTTTTTTCCCTCTTGCACTTTTGTTGTCTTCTATTTGGCTTTGGGATGTCAATGGTAGGCTTGCATGATAGAATATCAAACTTTTGTAACAATGGAATATCAAATTGTTGTAATAACATAAAATGAAAGTGTAGTAGTACATAAGAATGAGTGGTGTAATGATATATAAGTTGGTGGTGGTGGTGGTGGTGGTGGGCTGGTAGGCATTTGGTGAGTTTGGTGATTTCACAAGGGTGATGATGGATTTCATGTAGGGGATGGTTGTCGTCATGTGGCTTGGGAGGTTTTGCTATTGTGGTGTACTACTAATCCTGTGGTCAGTCTGATGGAAGCAAGGTTCAATTAATTAGGGACATTTCTCTCTTCTTGTTTACCTCTTCACAGTCCATATTTCTCACTATTATCAAAGTTCACCAATAATGAGTATGCACCTATACAAGCTCTAAACAATGCATATGCTCTAAAATGGCAAATCACTTGTAAATCATGGCCAACAATAAATTTCTCTACTAGGCCACATCCTGCTAGCAAAGTAGGCAGCAAGTCCAGCTTCATTTTTATTTGTAGCATGAATATGCTTTATGCACAAGGAAAACTTATAAATTTCTCTTCTTAATATTCTTCTCTTGCTCTGAAATCCATTTATTCCCATCTAGATCATTCTGTTTCTATGAGGAAGTTGAACATCAATCATATAAAAAATCAGAAAGCACAATCATGGCACATGAAAAAACACACCTTGTTCGTAAAAAATGCTTCCATCAGATCTACACTGTTGAATAGGTTCTGCCATTTTCCCTGGCATTTATTAATTTAAGAATATACTAAACAATGTCAAGCAATGACATTTATGTTTTATGGAAATATTCACATGAAGCTCAATGCAGTAGAAAAAGCTAACAGATCTACGTGAGGCAAACAACTGGCGAAGTTGGCCTCCATAGAGTGTGTTGGGGGTACAACGTATTTACAGGGGACGGAGAGCAAAAAGGTATATTTTCCATCATTTGGACTACAATTATATTGGAATAAGGGAATTTGTAAAGGTACTAATCTACCAAATACATGTTTTAAGCACATTAATAGATAAATCAACAAATTATGACAATGTGCATAGAACTCAATGCATGGCTATTGTTGTTGTATGGAAGCATAATTTACAGCACGCAACATGGCAATAAGCTCCTGCTTTCCTCATAAGCCAAGTGTCCCTTCTATTCACTGCTATTCTTCATCTTCAACAACAAAGCTCATTAGCTATTGTTGAATTTCAGTGGAAACGGCATAATTAATTTATCTTCCTGGGACTTCTATTCTCCTTCAAAATGGGAAGAGTTTTAGCTTATGGGGATTGGAGGAAGAATATATCCCTTCCAATCCACCAATTCCCTCCCTTTGCCTAGCCAAGCCAGATGTTAAATGATGGAAAATGAAATACTTCATTTTTCTCTCACCTAAATCCTATAATGCCAACACTTTCCTCACAATATTTTTTCTTCGCTCCATTACCCTTCCTGTCCATCTCATTCTCTCATCTCCCCTTCCTAGATTCTTATCCAAACAAATCAATAGGCTCTCTATATATGCAAAACATTAGACAACACATAGTTTCTCACCCCCCCCCCCTTCCTCGTCTTCTCATTAGGGCACCCCAATCAAGGCTTTGTTCTCTTCATAAGTTCAAATCATAACTACAATAAGTTCTAATAAGTTGAGGGTCAATATGTTTAAAGAAGTTAGGATCAGTGAAGATCAAGAGTGAAAACGAACCCCAAAGTTGGAGGACAACCATAACCTTTTTTTAAAAGGAAACTATAAACTAATAGCAACCAAGCCACATAACCATCATACGAATTGGTTATGCCACTATGACAGGCTTTATATTTGAGATCCTTACTTTGTTAAAATACAAACTTCAAAATATTAGGAAGATTAGCAAGAATACACACGATGTACGAGGGAAAACCCATTTCCACAATGGGGGAGAAACCTTAATCTAGAAATATACAGCAAGAAACTAACAACAACCAACAACTAATACACAATGGTTAAGAGTCTCAAGCTATTCTAACCATGTATCATATACCCTGTCACGATATTATAAATATACATAAATGGTCCCTAACCCTTCGACCAAATCGGCTCCTACAAATTCTTCAACTTTATAATCCAAGGAAACATACATGGGCACCTAAACATACAACATAAGAAGACACTCCCTTAAGCCAGTATTTTAACCATTAATGTACTATTTTAGCTATAATTACAAATAATCTGACCATTATGAAGGTCTTCTATGAATCTCCTTGTACAAGGGAATACCACAACTAAAGCCCTCGTCCACACTACACCATCCAAGAGAGCACTCTCACTAGTGGAAAACTAATCCCATATCTACTTCAACAAGCCGTAGGTGCCTCATGAGCTTTGCATAACCAAATATGAGCTGGAACCTAGCTTCCCCCAGGTAAGTAGCAATATTCCCACAGCAAGTTATTTCCTCAAATGCTAATCAAACAACTTTTGGATATTCCCATGGCAAGTTATTTCCTCGAATGCTAATCCAACAACCTTTGAATATTCCCATGAATTTGGATTTTAGAAGAACTTCTAGTTCCTATGTGAACCAAACGACCACTTAATCTTCCAAGTAAATATAATAATCTTCTATTGTTACCTTACACTTAGGACTCGTACTAAACACACACAAAAAACACAAAAGACCTAGACTCGTACTAAACAAGCCTTCTACAGTATGGGAGATCCACAAACATAAGCTGCAGATTGAATGTGCAGCAGGATTGCATAGCCCACCTGTGCAACCCACTGGCTTGCTTCTGCTGCTTTGCTTAGAGAATTGGTCCTTGCAGCGGATCCTGTTGCTGCTTTTTCAATGCTAAAGGAAGTCGTTCCTGTCCCTTCACTGTTTCCACTGTAGCGAGTCTAGCGACACATAACCTATTGGCTTGTTCCTAGCAAGCTAGCACCCTTAAGAGCTGGGAAGAGGTATTCACACCCTAGATTAAAAGAAAATAGCTTGCCACCTTTGTGAAAGACCATCAGAAAGAAGTTTTATTTAGTGGTGTCCAAACAAATTATCAAACAGGTTTTGGGTATACCCACGGCGAACTAAGACATAACCGGACACGTCAAGATTCTAACAGTCAATGTCCCTGGTCTTGATTGGTTCAAGTTTTATTTAACTGGGTCGATCACATTTGAATCATGGGATTATCGATTGTCGGATAGGTGTGGACGTTTCATCTAAAATGCGATGCATTCCCGGGTTCGATCGCCCGTGGACATTTTTTAACCGGGTTTGCTCAGGTTATATTTGGGTTTCATGTACAAACCACTCTAATATGTAAATGAGTAGAATGACTCTTTATATGTTCTAATATTATAACCAACGACAATAATAACGAGTAGACGATCATTTCCAAGGTTTATATAAATGATTCTATTATTATAAGCATTATAATTGATATATAAGTTTGTGAATAGCTATGATGACAATGAGAACAATAATAATAAACATAAATTATAAGAAGTCACTATCAACTCAATGAAATTCATATAAGTTACATTTTTACACAATAAGTTTACTTAAAAGATATAATCTAACTATTACATAATTGGGTGATAGTTGTATAAGAAGCATATTTTAATAAGTAAATAACCATAGAGCTATAGAGCTAGAGACATTGAATCTAATTATTTCAATTAAATTACTATACCGTTTTGCATATTAACAATATCTTAATCGACTAAATCTTATTGCATAGCTTATTAGCAAGATATTGATACGAAGCAAAATGACATACTATAAAGTTTGTTATAACTTAAGTTCACTAATTAAGTGAATATAAGCAAAAGTATACGTATACTATAACACATCAATATAATTGTATTGTTATACTATAATCAAAACATTAATTAAGCAAGTAATAGTTGTGTAAGTAATCCAAGAAGTCATAAGTAATGACCTTAGAGCAATAAAACTAGTATAACTATTTATTGGTTAACATTTGTGCTCATTACATTATAAAGATTCAAGATAAATTTTCAAAGTATATATTTTATATGATTGGTTTATTTGTTTTATGATATGACTCTTTGTTATTCCCTAATTAATTTGTGACAAATGAGACTATTAGATAATTGAAACGAGCAGATATTGATTAAATGAAAATATTAATTACTACTATAAAAATTATGAATATTATTTGAAAAATGGGACATTAGGTATGAGATTTGGGGTTTAATGAGCATAGGGTTTAGTTGTTTAGGATAATAATTTGTTAATTTAGTAGGATTATTTGTTTTCTTAAGGCAAAATTCAATACCAACTAAGGGGAAAATCTACATCGTTAGATCATTACCATCAATGGCACACAAAAAAACAATACAAAGCACACGGATCATAAATATTAACCATTGGATACAAGCCATAAACCAAAATGAACCGTTAGATCGTCTCCTAATCTATCATCTTCTCCCTCATCTCTCTCCTCCAAACAATCTACCCCAAGGCCCAACCGTTGGATACAAACCTAATGCACTCCCTCTTTTACTCTCCCTTACTCATTTCTCTCTCCTCACCCATCCAGCCTCCCCCGCCACACAACCAACTTCAAGTTGCTACAAGTCTCCAACTGCAATTGCAATTTCTCTCACCTCCTCACTACCACAGACAGCAAAATTTCTCACCTCACCACCACCGATAGTAATTTCTCTCACCTCATCCACAAACACCAACGCCACCACCCACGAATAATCGGACGTCATTCGCTTCTCACTCGCCTTGGCTTCTCATCTCTCTCACCCACGAACATCAACAACAATTTCTTTTTGCTTCTCTCTCTGACGTTGTCCCTCGATTCCACCCATATTTAGAGTTCGTTCAAGTTTTTTTTCCCCATTTTTATTTAATTTGTTAATTTTTGTGTTGATTAATTTTGTTTTTGTGTAATATCGTTCAATTTCGTCCTCCAGATTTATTTACTTTTTTGTAATTTCATATAATTGCACATTTATTTTCGTGTAATTTTTATGTAATTTTTGTGTAACATCGTTGTTATTTTCTATGTATTTTACTATTTTTGTTTCTTTTTGTAATTTCGTTGTTAATTTCTATGTTTATATTCAACTTTTTTTGTATTTTATTGTTAATTTCTTTGTAATTTTTTGATGTTATTATTGTTGGCTTTTTTATTCTTATTTTTCTTTAATTTTGATTTTAATTTGATATTTAGTTAGTTAATTCAAGTGATAGTTGCTGACTTGCTGGTTAATTTAAGTAAGGTTTTTGTTCAATTCAAGTAATTATTTTGGGTTGGTTTTACTAGTGATAAGTCTAATAGATTTGTGTTATCCTGTTAATACAAGAGTGGAAGAAGCTCACTTTCTTTTCTTTCATAGCATATCAATCATTATTTAGATTTTTGTAAATGTATCAATTGTAATATTTTGAAATATCATATTATCAAAAAAATATAATTCTAAATAGTATCAACTTAAATAGTTATAAAAGGAATGATATAGTATACATTTAGTAAAAGATGAAATTAATATATTTAAATGATTTTGTAGATATAAAACAATAATTGGATTTTAGTGAGATATGAAAATCACGAGGCACATGTACATTTTTCAAAATTTACTTCTCTAAATTTGATATTATTCATTCTAGTTTACTTAAACATTGAAACATAAGAGTTTTATCGATCAAGTACTAACTATAACAATTTCTACGTTTGTAACATACATTATAACTTGATCTTCTACTCATATGCTATATACACCTTAAAGGAATGAATATTATATATTTAAAATAAAATATTTATATGTAGTAAAATATATTACAAATTTAAACGATTTTGTATATATAGAATAATAATTGAATTTTAATAATTTTATGGGGTTTAGTCGTTCAAATAGATTGGTTTGAAAAATAAATTTGATTTTATCTGGTTAATATGAATTATAGTTGAATTCGGGTCAATCATAAACAAATCTGGTATTTAGTGGGTTTAGTCGAGTTCTGGGTTAATATCTAGTTGGGGTTTGGATGCAGGTCACTGTGGTCACGTCAGAATATGATAGTGTCGGTCTGGGTAATCCCAAGTCAGATTTTGGTCACATCTGGGGACTGACCCTTAGAGGTCGAATCAGGTTCAAGTCACATCAGTATCAAGTTGACCCATCGGTCAAATCGGTTTCTGACACCACTAGTTTTATTTAGTCCACTATTCTACCATAACTAAAAACTAGATGTTGTTTCATCAGGAGATTCTCTATTGCTCATAAATTAATGTTATCTAGCTTCAGAAAGTTCTCTCATGGTAATTTTTAGCATATAAAAACAAACTCAGTCAAGACTCCATAATAACTTATGAACAAATGAAATTATTGGAAAAGTCATGATGTTATACCTTGCAACACAGACTGCGCAGCAGCTCCATCTTGGGTAGATGCGTTGAATTTAACACTTGAAGTAGGTAACTGGCATGGACTGCTCCACGGAGTCGAGTTTACAGTATTTGGTTCATCTTGAGAAAATTGAGTAGGGCTTGCGGCTAGATGCATTATCGCCCGTGCCTGCTGAACCACCTAATCATATCAGAAGGGACGTAATGACATCTATTGTTGCTACCAACATATGAATGATTACCTTATCGAGTGGAACTCCATCATAAACATTGATGCCACCACTGTAAAAGATTGTCATTTGATCAATTGGAAGATGCAATGCATCTGTATCTCTGCAAATAAAATAACATTATTACCAAAAGGCTCTATATAAATACTTTTATCTAACTTACCAATAATTCCTAGCTTAAATCTCTATTTGACCTAAAAAGGAGATTAACGACAGTAAATCGACAAAAAGAAATCAGCTCTCATCATTTCCATGGCTAGAGTTCATATCATGTACTTAACGACAGCGATGATAAGCTATTACCAACTTTTGCATCCTTCAATCCTCGTTGAACATATGTTGGTTAGGAACTGGTCCATTATCAAGCTAACTCCATCCTTAGATTAATTGGTGTATTATGCTTTGAGACAAGAAGAAATAGATGATCAAAAAACACATAGCTTTTATCAAGTGATCTTTAAGATGGTAAAATTATATATCCAAGCATAACAGAATCTATAGGCTATAGCAATCGTAGCTTGGCTGTAAATATCAAGCTCCATGGGAATTGCTTGGTTGTTGTTTGCCAACATGACAAAGAAACATTACTTTCTATACTAGAATGCATCAAACACAAATCTTATAGATTTCAAAGGATACTATTCCACATCCCATTTTTTCATCTTTCCTCTCGTAAAAATATTATGCAGCTTTCTCTAATTTTCTAGTATACCATGCTCATTTAACCTCCTTTCTCTATTCCCCGACCCATTATTATTGAAAGACCTTTTATTAGAATGACAAAAAATCTAGAGTTGGAATGCTGGAAAGAAGGGTTGTAAAAGTATAGGCTACCCAACATCACAATGCTGCTACTCCATGGCGGTGTTTTCCGATTTTTTTTTCTTTCTCATCATGTAATTTGTGCATGACACAATTTGCTTTCGTTGAGGTTCCTATGAGGGTTCAAAGTGGTTCTTTATGTATAATTCTTTATCTTCTTGAATGAAACTCTCCTTCATCTAATCATGAGGGCGTTCAATCGAGACAAATATATAATTCATTGAGATGTTACTATGTTCGAGAATCTTATAATTGAGTCCTACAATAAAATCCAAAGAATATATATACAAACTACCTTTGGTGTGAAGAAACAAGTTTATGGACAAACAATCAAGTCCATTTGCAAAAGTGAAATGAGCGACCACATTTAGAATCCTAGCTCCTATTTGTACACTTTCAGGATATATCAAGGAGAAAAAAACCAAACATCACATAGAATGTCTCTTATGAAATAGCATCAAGGCACATAGTTAAACAACAAATGCTTAATGTTGGCACCAACAAACTGAATTCAAGAACCTAAGCATGGAATATGACACTGATTCTATGAAAAGACTTTAAAGAGTTCCTCAACAACCCACTTTACTGCCAAAAGGCAAGAATTTGTTCCAAGATCATTAGTCCAATATGTAAGTGCACAAAGAGTATTTTAATGTGTTACAGTCTTTGATAGTTTTAGTTTCGAAAACATTGCATCGAATTCATTCCCTGGCCCCAGTACATTTTCGTTGATCTTTTATTACCTATAATAAGTTTCAACGAATCCATCTCCAAAAACAGTAGAACAGCATGATATGCTAATCAAGAGAAAGAATCCCATGCAAGAACTTTCACATTGTTAGTATCACAGGATCAGAAATTGCGCAAACAGTATAATAATGAGAAAATCAACAAAGAATCAATATTATTAGCATGTAAAACACAAGACCTGACAGCTATAGCTTTAGAGTCAGTGGCAGTAGGACGACATTCCCCTTCTCGTGTGGGTTCCGAACTGGAGGTTCCAGCCTGCTGATTTTGACCTCCATCCTCCCCCATTGCTGACACTGATCCATCAGCATCAGGTGGACTTAATTCCTTTGTGAAGCTAGAAGAATTAGAGTTCACCTATATTTTCCATTTTTGCATAAATAAATAAAAGAATCCATTATTATAATCAATGACAATCAAAATAACAACGGCTCAGCTTTAGCTGAGTATAAACTGTTTGCGCTTAGGAACGCTTTAGCTTTTACTCAGCCAATACTCACCTTTAGTTAATATTAACATATGTAGTATTAACAATTAAAATAACAACAATTCAGCTTTAGCTTAATGTTAGACTATAAACGGTCAAATTCATACTAATATATTAAAAAGCTTTCCTAAGAAAGTTTATGTGCTAGTGGCACTCTATAAAAAAAAAAATGTTGTGCAATTACAAGGTATCGAACACGTGACTTTTGAAATGATGTGAGAACTTAACCATGAATCCAAGGTAATATCAGTGTTTAGTATTTCAAAATAAAATTTAATAAAGTCTTATAATTATAATTCATTAAAACACTTACCCAATCAGTTAGATTTCTAACACTGTTATGGTAATATCAAGAGACTTAGTCATATTCTCTTACCTCCAATTACTTGTTAAAAGTAAACTATAACTTTCATCACCAAACTTTAAGGGTTTGTTTTTCACTATCATGATACTTAAATTTTTCCTCACTAGACAAAAAGATTATGAAAAGTAACAACACGAGGCATCGCCGGAGACACTTGCTAGTTCATACAAAAAACCAAAGATTGTGCGCTAAACATCAATGTCCGTCCCCAAAAAATTCAAATTAAACTCATAAAAAGCACAGATCAACCCCCCCAAGCAAAAAAGCCTCTCCGATCTTTATTACTTGCAACATCTAAGTCCGAAGCACGTTTTGAGAAAGAGATAGAACAACATACATGGAAATCTAAATCTTGGTAACCCAAACATTCCGTTTAAATTATTTCAATCAATCCATCCCTTTACCTCCGCTGTTGCAAGTAATAGAAGACGGAGGAAACATATATTTCATCAGCAACTGAAGTAAGCAAAAAAAAAAAAATAACACAAATAAAGGATGAAGAAAGGAAAGGATGAGTAATATACGAACAGTGTTGGTAGAATTTAAAGGGGGACGAACAACAGCAGATTTAAGAACAGCGGCATTTGAAGGAGAAGGAGAAGGCTCAAGCAAAGATTTTAGTGAAATCACTTGTTGGATCGCCTGTGATTTGTTCCACGACGGTCTTCGCATACCTGTAAAAACCATACACGTGTCACTTTCCTTCCTTCTTAAAAAAACAAACACACAATTTTCAGTTCCGAAAATCAAGGAGAGAGAGAAAATAAAAAGTGGAGACCTTTTTCTTTGAGGTAACGGCGGCAATCTTCACGGGTGAGCTGAGAAATGTCATCTTCAGTGAGCTGGTGTAACGGTTTGTCAAGCACCGACTTAACGGCGGCATTTACTTCGGTGGTCATAATTGCCTCCCAATTGGGCGGCGAATCGGGAGAATGTGACTGAGGAGAGAGAAACTAAGACGCACACAGATTTTGGAAGAGTGGGTTACTTTTTTCTTTCTTTACTTTTATTTGTTTCAATTGAAAGAAAGAAAAAAATGGGAGAGAGAATGAGAAGAGAGTGTGGTGACTGGTGAGTGGGGGAGGTGTTCGGGCCGAATGCTTTTTGGTTAGGGGAGTGGAGGGGGTGGGGGTTTAGAGGGGACATTTCACCCTAAGGTGACACGTACTTCAGTTTTGTTGGATAATTAGATGTTCATGGTGTCTTTTTACTTGTCTTTATGATATTTAATGAAATTTATAGGTTTTTTTTACTACTTTATTTGTTCATGTGTAATCGTTACATGTAAGAACATGGCTAGTTTGTTACTATTTATTTAATTTGTACAATTTTTCTCCTTGTATGCACTTTTTTTGCGAGCTTTGTTTCGTATCAAGACTTAGGAACATGCTTAGAGAACACTTGCACAAACCCAAATATTAAGAATCAAGAGGAAGGTCAGGGAAGCATAACCAAGTTCCTGGGTTAATATAAGAAGTTTTGGAAGAGTTTGCGCATAAAGGTCAACTTAAAATGGCCATAACTTTCAGCACATAAACAATTTTTGAGCGATTCAAGTTGAAGATGAAAGTTTGGCTCAATATCTTTCCAACTGGTAGTCACAAGCTCAATCCGATGAAAAACATGTGAGGTATGGTCGTTTGAAAATGAACTAACGAAACTGAAAAAGTTACCCGAGCGCTTGGGTCAACTGACCCGCCTGGGTCAAATTACTAAAAACTAAAATTTCAGTCCCGCTTATCTGACCCGCCCGGGTCAACCTCAACCCGGACGCTCGGGTCACTCCAACTCGCCCGGGTCGTTGGGTTTTCCGAAATGCCTTACTTTTTTTTTACGATTTTTATACGGGGGTTTTCTTGTAATTAAACTTCCTTTATTTTAGGGTTATATAAGAGAAACTCCTCTTAATTTAGGCTAAGCTAACTTACATTATGTTTTAATAAAGGGAGATTTGAAATTCTTAAACCCTATGAGAGACAAAATCTCATCTTCTAAAGAGAGAAGTGAGAAAAACTTGTTGAAGGCTTAGAATTTGAAGAATCTAAGAAGGAAATTTGAACATTTGGTGGTCCTTGCAAGTTTAATGAGGATTACTTACTCTCTCATGTCATTCTCATTTTATTTACTTGTTCATCCTAGATTATTGTTTTAGTTCATGTTAATAGCTGTTAATGTCTTTTAGTTTTTAATTAATCATGATTTGTGAGTAGTTATATCTTTGGGAAGGGTTTGAAGTCATTGATGAGTTCATGAACCTCTAAATCCAATATTGGTTTTTGAATTGGGATAAATTTTGGTTAATTAATATGGCATTTTCATGAATGTTTGTATGATTGGTCATCATAGGAGCATAATTTAGGTACCCTCAGTAAAGGATCGAGAGATGAAGTTAAGGGTTGCGTGATCAATTCGATTATTAGGCGTGAAGGACCATTATAATAGGGACTACCTAGCCTAGGGGACTTAGTTTGTTTGTTTATGTTCATCATGTTTATGGATATGCTTAGTTGAATGCCTTAGCCATGAGAATAGGTCTTGGGGTAAGAGACTGTCAATGTAGCTAGCTCGAGAGAGTGGTTAGAGTACCAATGGATGAATAATTATCCTCAATTGATTCTCATTGTTGATTCCTATTGTGATTGTTTAGTTTGTTAATGAGTTGATTGGTGGCCTTCCCAAATTCATTTTTCTTATTGTCTTTTCATCTATAGATCTTCAAAAACATAGAGATTGCTTAGCTGGTCACAAATCGATACTTATTCGTGCTTCCCTTAGTCTTTGTGGATTCGACCCTTACTTGCTCAATATTGGGTAGTCTAGGTTTCTTTGACGTGTTTACAACGAGCGCGTCAAATGTTGGCGATGTTGTCGGAGTATTAGGCTTGAAGGACCATGATAATAGGGACTACCTAGCCTAGGGGACTTAGTTTGTTTGTTTATGTTCATCATGTTTATGGATATGCTTAGTTGAATGCCTTAGCCATGAGAATAGGTCCTGGGTAAGAGACTAGGTCAATCTAGCTAGCTCGAGAGAGTGGTTAGCTAGAGTACCAATGGATGAATAATTATCCTTAGTTAATTAACCTTCCCACGCTATTTCATGTCATCCATTCCCATGACGGTTTAACATTTACTAAGCAGGATACATCTTCGCCAGACATACCGGCTTGGGGGCTAGTTGTATGGGGGCTGACTAAGTTCCATACAGGTCCACCTCAACCTATATGTATTGTCATGGTCAATACACTTACTACAGAACCGTTGACTTCGTAATACCGATTTCATTAGGATACCAAGACGGTATCTGTCCCTGGGTCATTATTCATGGGCCTGGCTTGATCCAGTTTCTATCTAAATTCTACGGGCCTAAAGATAAACATCAATCAATAGAGGATAAAAGTATATCCCAAAGGAATATACCCACGTCCAACCAATAAGAGCAGAGTCCTACTTGAACAATGACTCTTACCGGCTCCTATAAATACCCCGTTGATCTGAGTCATAAGGTACTTTCACAAACACAATTATACTCTACTTGGGAGCTACCGATTCACACCCTACTACTTATTCCATACCGGAACAAATATGTCATGGATTTTCTTAAGTAGATTTGTTCATCAATAAGGATTCTCGTATTTTAAGACTTCCTAGTTCAACCATTATTTTTGTTGCAATATAGTTTTCAGTATTTAAAATTTCTCTTTCAAACTTAAAATAACTCCAACACCTCAATACGGCGATAACACTCCTAATATTTAATTAGTACTTCATATGCATAAGAAACTTTTAATATATATATTTGGAGGTGATACAAACTTAGTAATTAGATGGGTAGCTATTCAAATTGTTTAAAAAAGCCAATTAAGGTGAATAAAACTCACTTAAGGTATTTGATTTGTATTAGAAAAAGAGTTTCCCATCTTTCTTTTAAAGGATAAAAACAAAGAGGTGCAAAACATTTATCTTTCCTCTTTTTCTCCTTCCATGTTCCACCTATCCTCCTCCCTCTCTTTCCATTATCCATTTTCACTCTAACTTTTCTTTGCAAGAAATTGAACCAATAAAAACCAATATATAACTATTTTCCCCTAGAGGAAATATGCATCAGCAATCATTTCCATTGAAGATGTTTCCTTAAGAGCCTTGGAGAGTTTCCACAAAGTCATACATGCCAGCATTAGTCCTTTCCAAAATTTACACTCCAAAACCAAAAATACAGAGGAAGAGAAACAGCACAACATAAAGGATGTCATTGCATTTCGAACTCGATATACCTCAGCGAGTTCAGAAAAGATATAATAGTAACAAGTTACAATCGTCTCATACCGCAGTGTTATAGACGGACTGCACTAGCAGAGATTGCAGCTTCTCCGGCAGTAACCTGGTAGGTCAGCAGTTCCCACCATATATTCTGGGTTCCTAGTGCACTCACCAAGTGCAGCCCATCTTTCACAATTCTGATTGCGATCAACACAACCATCTGTGAGGATTTTATCAAAATTGTCAACGTGAATCCACTTGGTGGCCGACCACTTCTCACCCTCAATGACAGGACAACCTCCATGGAGGCTCATCTGATCAGGAACCGCACTTGGATAGAGACTGAAGAACAAAAGAGCATCGCCTTTTTTTGGTTTCACTGGTTACGTTTCAGAACATTTGTAAGATGAAATTGCAAACAAAAACCATAGAGCTTATGATCTTTGGACGATGGTTCAGGAAGTACCTGCAATGCCTTTCTTTCCACACTCTGACAAATCATTATCTGCCGCGATAGCTGCCTTTTGACGTTCTGACAGCTGTTCATAGTACTGAAAGTTATTATTTCATATTATTATGCTACAAATATTATGGACCTAAGAATTAATCCCAAACAATCCGACTCTGGCTCACTGAAACTGAAATCATTTCTTACTGATACCAGTGCAGTGGTTGAGTAACAACAAGAAAGATGCAGAAATAGAAGGCTAGACACACTCCAAGTGACAAGTAAAGCCTTCGGGAATGCTTGTTATACATTTACTATTACTATAGTTGATAAATTGCGCTAACCTCTGCATTTGGAAAAACTGTTTCACCACCTTTCGTGACGTCAGATAGATACATAAGGACAGTTGCATATCGATGGCCACCACGAGCGATGTTAACCTTGTCAACAAAGTAATCATAGTGGGACTCATATTTCTGTCCTTCCTCGTATCTGAGAACTTGTATGTCCTCCCCATTCTCTGAAAATTTGACAAAAAAAGCAAGAGTGATTCAATTGCAAATATGTATATATGCATCCTTTTCATAAGATACATACAGCTCAATCAGAAGCAGAAACCAGCCCCATGCTAAGCACTGAGCTTAAAGTTCAAAAAGATTAATCATTCAAACATATTTGCAGTCACATTTACTAAATCAATAAATCTCGGCTAGTCAACCTAATTCATCTTGCAAATCCCATAAATGAGGCATCATTGAAAAATGAGGAGACATGCCATGTCATAAGGCCTTTTTGCAATAAGCAGACTCGACATAACAGCATAAGACGCAGACTATGAGGCTAAACGACAATAATGATGATGAATTTTAGTGCCATTTTGTTAGATAATACTTTGAAGTTAAATGAGAATCAATCTCAAACGTGTGTTTTACTTCACAAATAAGCACTACTATCTATTACCACTTTGATTGTGAAATTGTATGGGAATAAATATTTGTGAAGAAATCACATGTCTGGGGATCACATTATTATGGCAATGAGAACGGGTTACTTAGATCACAGATGACTGTATTGCAATTAAGGCCACTAAGAATCGCCTACCAAAGGAGCCGCTAGATTAATCCTTATAGAAATGGGAGACTTCTGACGACATTTTGGTGGTTCTTTGTCTTTGCTTATGATATGAACTTTTACCTATATGCATCAATCTTATACGAAATTTGGTACTGGAAAGGTAGATCAATAACCCCTATAAGTTTCCCTTTCTCACCCCATATGATTAGATAGCCTTAAGAGATTTTGGCTCTAACAGAAATCCAAACCCACACATCCATGCGAGGGGAAACGTTGACCCCTTTCATATAGTGGCCCACCTAGAATTTTGCAGTTCCATCAGCCTATTCAAGCTAAGGCTAAAAGTAAAAGGTGAACTGCAACTTAATTTAAGGAGATAGTATATAAGAAAAATTGACACCACCGATCGTAACTTTTGTGAATTATTTTAAAAAAGTCCCAACTTTTGATTATCTCACAATGGTTCTAACTTTGGAAAGTATATTTCAAAACGGTCTTCTTACCTTAATTAGCATGTTAAATTGGTTAATTATGATATATCACACTCTTCCATTGGCTTAAGCTAACTAAATAAACAAGGACTATTATGTATCATAATCAACAAAATTAGCAGTTTAAATAAGGTAAAGGACCATTTTGGGGAGACTCCTTGAAATTGGGACAGCTTAATAATAATTAAGAGTTGGGATCTTTTGGAGCAAATCAGTCATAGTTGGGATTGATACACAATTTTTCCTAGCTAGGAAGTAACTTTCTAGTATAACCTTAGACATGGCTAACAATATTTATGAGATCATTTCAAAGAGATACACTGATGCGATACAAGTAGTAATGAGTAACTAGGACGATTAATTTGAAAAAGACTATAATAAAGAAAGATGGCTGTATCGCAAGAAAGAAAATAAGCCACAATGTCACTAGGTACTGGTATAATCAGAGATGTATAGAAGCAATATATAAGTTGCAGAGTTTCCACATATTTCCAAATTAATCCTTATTTCATGATCAATAGATTCAGTAACATAACGTACAGTAATAGTAAAACAACAAGCTAGCAGCACATCTAATCGCACTACAAACTGTTAACATGCGTCAAAAATAGACTGACATCTAATATTAGCAGCAAAACAGTCCCCTCTTCTATTCACTAATGATAATGATCTCACAAGGACAATTGTGATCCACAGACATTGTACATAAGCAGCAATGGTAATGACAAAATCTGTTGCGCTTGCACTCACACAGTGCAAGAGAGAGAGAGAAAGAACCTTGAGGTAGGAATGTCCAGACAGCAAGTTTTTGCTCTATACGCTGCACAATTTCATCCTGAAAAATGGAATACAACAATACCAGATTAATACGACGCAGAGGCTAAGACAAGGATCTCTACGAATTTCCAGCATCCTGCGACCAACCCATACAGATTGTATCCCACCAATTCATACCTTCGATGAAAAAGTCTTGCCTTTCCATTATACAAATTCTCAGAGAATATACAGCACCTGGTGTCTCATATGGAACACAAATGAACTGATTCTGTTTCTCTTCCTTTCACTAAGGAAGCTTTTCTCTCAAGTTTTGTGAGAACAACATAGAAAGGAGGCAGATCAATTTGAGGCTCTCAACCCAAGGATATGTCTTTCCTTGGATATATAGTACAAAGCATTAACTACGAGACAAAACACACCTGAGGACAATCCTGTTTCTTCCTATAAATTCATATTTGACAACACTCACACCCTCATCCTATCCCCCGGTTTCTTACTATAACCTATTTTTCACAATGCTCACCCCTTCAACCAGAGTTAACGTCCAGGCATATCCTAAAACTACAGCACTCATCAACTGTCTCCATAATCTCTATTCCAGATTTCAAGTTCATCACCTCATCGACATAAATCATTTGATTACCAATCACCAGATCAGCTTAACTATACATAAACTAAAGTTCAGGGCTAAACAAGATTGCTAAATATAATGTGCCACACCAAACAGAAGCAAAGGACAACATGGCGACAATAAACAAAACGTGCTGCACCAGAAAATGCTGATAAAAAGAGAGCAGACCTTGGCCTTACTAATAAAGGCACCAGAGCTAGTTCTGACTTCGCTAAGCTGGCTATCTCCAGACTCATTATCCGCCACAGCGGACCTCTTTAATTCTGATTTCGCCTAATTGAAGTTGACCAGAAAACAAGCAACACTTCAACAAGATTATAAAAAAATGGGAACATTTACTCTCGCATGCTCATGAAATCGGATCAACAATAATAAAAACAAAAGAAAAACAACTTAAAAATAAAGAACTTACAATTGATATCAGATGATCACATTCCTCATCAGTCAGAAATCTTTCATACACGAACGCTCTGAATTAAACAATATCAAACAACATAAGTAGCCAGCATTTATTCCATTAAATCAATACTAAATATGCATATTTACAGGAGCTTCCCTCAATTCATAACTGATCTATATATTCTTCTGTTCAGATCATAAAAAATAGTATTTTTAGTAAAATAAAGTAGTAGATTTTACAATTAAAATATAACAAAATACATGACTGTAATAATAATACACCTACAATCAGGTCATATGTTCGGTTTTTATAAAATTTCCAGTTCATAAATACACCAACTTTTCAAGTAATTATACTATAATTTTAGCTGAATATACCACTAAAAATTGTTCCCAACAAAAATTGTTCGGATTGGTTCTGATTAGACATTTCTCATATATACATATTGATATAACAAGAACAAATAGGAGTTCCAATTACTGACCTAGGTTTCCACGAAATTTGCTTGACTTTTGAAGGATCGATTTTAATAAGTGTTGAATTCACGGGCGAGCTAAGGGATCCATTGACAAGTAACAAGATTGAGAGTAGGAACAAAATTTGTACCAGAGATCCCCAATTCATGGTGAAGAACAATTACCAAGATTTTTATCTCTCCCCTAAATGAAATTGATATTATTTGATTTATGTAATTGATTGATGCAGTTTATTTGCGAAGTGTCACCTTCTTTCCACTACTCCCAAACAGGGAAGCAAGAACGTGAGAATGAATTGATTGTTTATTATCACCACGTCGTGCTCGTAAACGCAACTAGAAATATGATAAACGAAGTGCAGAGAAATGATGATTGTGATTTTCTTTTTTCTTTTATGTTTGCGAGTTGCTATCTGTGTTTTGAGTTCTGAGTTTTGACTTTCGGTATGGTGAGTTGGCGACTCAGTCATTTCCACTATAGGATCTACGACTTCATTTGGTTTTTTTTTTTTTTTTGTTTGTTTCTTTGTTCAAAGAAGGCAATATAGTAAATCTTAGGGTGAGTTTATACTCAGACTCATCTTTAAATTTCAAAGTGTATCACATCTGTTTTATACCGCAAATTTGTTGATGCACTCGAGACCACAGTGTGAACTGTGATCTTGGATTGAAACGCACGGATGAACAAACAAAACGCACTGACTTTAAATAATTATCAAAAAAAAAAAAAATGGCATAAATCATTGAAATTGTGCAGAAATTGCGGCTAACTCCACCATTATCTCTATAATTAGTTTTTTAAAAAATAAATAAATATTACAATATTATCTTTTAGTTTTTATTTTTGGTAAATATTATTTTCTATTATTTTGATTAAACTCGCATGATTTAACTTTCAAAAAAAAGTTTAAACAAGAAACTGATTTAATAAGAAAAATAACGTATGTTTTGTGAAAAAAAAATTAAAAAAATTAATCTCTATAAATCAAATAATATAAACTGATTTTTTTTAAAAAATAATAAAATCCTATTATACAAGAAGTCAAACATATAAACTTTAGTATGTTCCTTATAAATTACTATCATATTATATTTCCATTGTCATATGTTCTTTTTTACATGTTCTTTGATTTTGAATTACATGTTCTTTTACATTTGGAGATAGTACATGTTCTTTGATTTTGAATTACATGTTCTTTTTACCTAAAAAGTATGTTCTTTCAATTTAAATTATATGTTCTTTTTACCTGAAAAGTATGTTCTTTCAATTTAAATTATATAGTATGTTCTTTTTAACTGAAAAGTATGTTCTTTCAATCTAAATTATATGTTCTTTTTACCTAAAAAGTATGTTCTTTAAATTATATGAAATTTTTTTTTGGAGAATGAGTTAATCCAGTAGTACTTCGTAAATTTAGTGTGAATAATAAGTCAAACTAAAATAGAATATATCAATGTTTGCAAAAATGAAAACTAATAAATAATGGTAGTTTTTTTTTTGTTAAAAGAAAAATAAAGTTTACAGGATCATTCCACAAATCTTGCGTGGTTAGTTATCAGTGCAAATTAACCATTTTCTTTTTCTTTTTTTTATTTTTCTTTCTCCTTTTCCTATAAATTCCACGCCATCTAGCGCAATTTTTGGGAAATTTTTATCATTTTGTTTTTTTTTAAAAAAATATTTCCTTTTCTGTTCTTTTTTTTAATTTATTTCTCTTCTTTCAAATTGCGTTTCATATTTAAGATAATGCGTTTTAGAGCAGGACCACATAGAGGAAGGTGGTCTCTAGTCCACCATCCACGCTTTGGTTTTATACTAGTTTTTAATTTTACAGATTCATTTCATAGTTATTTTTCTAATTTATAATATATTCCTCAGACTCACTACAAATTATATTTTAAATGAATTTTACAAAAAAAGAAAAAAACAAAAAAAATGTCAAGTTTTAAGTGACCTAAAAATTTAACCTCTTGCATGTCATAGTCTTAGATGGAGTATTGAATTATCAAACCCACTCCAAGACTCTCAACTTTTTCTTTCAACATTATTGCATAGTCTTTGCTCAAGACTCTCAAAGTCTTTGTTCAAGACTCTCATTCAGACTCCCAATATTCATATCCTTAACAATTTAGAATTACAAGTTAAGATTAAAGTGAATAAATATGTCCTTATACATTCTCGACAATCACTAAATATAATAGGAATATGGATTCATTGACGCGAACAACACCAACTATTAGTTTGGTGCACAAAACAGCACCAACTGAAACGAGGTGTGGTTGACAACAAAAACTTCATAAGTTAGGTGCACGTAACAACATAAATGGAGCTTTTGGCCTGAGATTCCATCTACGCCGGGAAATCTTCAATATTTGAACAGTTTTAAGGAACTTTTCCCACCAAATCAATTTTTCCCTCCCTTTTGCTCCAAAAATCACATGAACCTCATTTCGTTAAACCCCAAAAAAATACCCTTTCATCTGCATTATCTTCCTTTGGTAGAGCAGAAGACGAAGCTCTGTTGTTGCAGACTTCTGTAAGTTTTCGCACATTGCCTCTAATTATGCTCAAAATCATAAGTTGGTGGTGGAAATTTTCGTACGAGTAGTTAGGGTTTGTGACTGGGTTTTGTTTAAAAAATGCATTGATTTAGGGATTAGGAGATTTGATTTTCATAATTTTGGTTTGTCTTTTTTGTTTGTTGATCTTTCCTTTTTGTTAGTATTTGCTTTAATTGTTATCTATTAGGCTATGAAAGATAAATTCACCATTAAATTGATACATGGAGACGGTTTGGCTGAAAACGGGTCATATATGGGGGGTAATGTTCATTGTTGGGATAAAGTAGACCCAGAATTTATGAGCTACTTTGATTTCATAGATATGTTAATGGAAAAAGGGGTAATGCACAATGTTGAGTGTGAGTTCTACTATTGTGAACGTAGAACTAATATGGAGAGTGGGTCTGTCAAAATTGTTGGGAATTTAGAGAGATTGGGAATGTGTCAGGTAGGTTTGCAGTTTGGGGAAGTTGATGTGTATGTGGTCCATCATGTTGATGAGCCACAATTGGTAATAGAGCTTAAATATTCACAACCTAGTCAACCCATGTCAGAAATCATAATTGGGCCCTCTTCACAACCCAATATTGATCCCCTTCAAAACCCAACATTGAGTCCCCCTTACAAACCAACACTGACCCCCCCCCATACCCCAACACTCAGCCCACATTTATGTTTAGCAGTGATCCCTCCTCACAACCCTACATTGAGCCTCCCCCACAACCTAACACTCAGCCCACATGTATGTTAGTAATGAGCCCAAATCACCACCTACACAGAAGCCCATATCACATTCCAAACAAAAGAATAACCCCATTCCTAGAAGAAAGATGGTTGCAACAAAAAAAAGTAGGAACTCCTACTGTCATAACAGTTATAGATGTTGGAAGAATCCCATCAAGAGAGATAAAAGGTGAAATTTCAAAAGCATAAATGAGTAGAGGCCCAAGGAAACATCACAAAATTGAAAGTAGAAGAAGTCCTAGAAAATTAAAAAACACTAAACTACAAATAATGACAAATGAGGAGAGTGTTTACTATGTGACACTAGAAGATTGGATGGGATGCAATGATTATTATGAGTCAGAGGTAGATATAGATTTTGATGAAACTGAGCACACAGAAATAGACTATGACATTAGCAACTGTGAATGGATGTAGAGAGAAACTGAGTTAGACTTGTCATAAGGTGAAGTAGATAGTAGAGTTGAAATGATGACAGTGAAGATGACTAATACGTTGAGGTTGAGAATTTGGGAACCTCGAGTGATGAGGAGTACTTAGAAAGTAGGAGAAAGGTTTTAGGGAGTACGAAAAAAGTGGCTGCAAGTGCAGAAGACACAGAGTGTGTAGAGGGGACTTTTTATAGTGGCAGGGAGAGTGAGTTAGAGAGTGATGATGATCTCATCCTACCTTCAGATGTTGATAATGAAAATGATGACTATTTATGGGAGAGAGGAAGAGTACCTACAGTAAACATGGACATAAATATAAGAGACTTGTTTGGAAAGTAGGTTTGCCATTCCAAAGTCCAAAAGCATTCAAGGATATGGTTCAAAGATATGCAGTAGTTGCTGGTTATTATGTGAGGTTTGTTAGAAGTGAGAATATGAAAAAAATTGAAGCAAGATGCAAAAAGGGTTGTGAATGGAAATTATATGCATCTTGGGATGGCCAAATAAATTTTTTGTTGTCAAATCTTTGTTGCAATAAAAACTAAAAATTTATATTTATCTGTTGAAGCGTGAACGAAGAACATATTAACGTGACGTGGATAACCACTGTTCTAAAAGACGATTTCGCGCTACCCCAGTGCAGTAGAAACCAAGCGATCATCTTCCAGGATTAGCACGACTCCAAGATATGTGTGCACTCACACACCTCGGATGAAGATCAGAAGTAGCACAAAACCAGAAGAATATTTTGTGGAGAAGTATTTTTGAGAGAGTTATTTTCTACGTTTGAACTAAAGGGAAACCATCCTTTGAATAAAACAAAAGAAAGGGAATCAATTAGGCTCCGGAAATCTTGCTACCAACGGTTACAGAATTCGGTAAAGAAGGCAATCTAAGATTCTGGCGATTTATGGCAAAACAAAAGAAGGAAATCTAAAACGGACCGCAGGCCCACATCCCACGCCCGTGCCGCGCTCGCTACAAGCCCGAACCCGGCCCGGCCGGCACGCGCGCGCGTGTGGCATATCCATCGATCTAGCACTCTATCTAACAAGTAGTGCTAAGAAACTCCTATTAATAAATAAGGTGAAAAGCAAAGATATTTTTTCAATGTTGGACAAGAGCCTTTTACTTTGTTTTTCCACTCCTCACTTTGAGGTATTAATTGTTGAACTTCCAACAATCCCCCATAGGTTCAACAAGAGAGAAAGGAAAAAGAATGAAAAAGAATGAAAAAGAAAAAGAACTGGCTTTGGGCAAAAACAGACAATTAACACTTAGTACTTTTGAGCTAGGATCTCTTTCCTATCAAGTGACTTGAGTCTTGAACTTAAAAGGGAGGTAAATATACATCACTTTGAAGCACACAATTGACAATGTATAATATTCTGATTCTCTGCGAATAATAGTGACGCCTTATACTGGCCATACGCCGAGAGCTGGATGCTCATAGATACTCTAGAGAATTAGCCCATGCAAATATCATAGGAAGCGGCCACACTTCCACATCTAAGTAGGTGAATCCCATAAAGTGTGAGATACATCACACCTCCAAAAATATGGATATGGGTTCATTAAGAGCCTTTAGCTCACCCTAAATCTCAATTTTAATTTGTAGCAAGCACATTACATCATAAACATCTAGGGATGGAAATTAAAAATTTTGTGCTTCAGAATTATTCATAATGTCCTCCCTTGAACTCATAGTGAGTAGGAGTTCATTAGTTACAATTCATCCAATGGGTCTTAAACCCATCCCTTCCGATGTTTCTAAAACTAGTTTTCTACACAGGCCTTTAGTGAGCGGATCCGCAATGTTCCTTTCTGATTTAACATAATCCAATGACTCTATTTAACAATAGATCTTTGAAAGCCTTATGCCTCAAACGAATGTGTCTCTTCTTCCCATTGTAGGCCTGGTTGTTTTCAACAGCTATGACAACTTGAGAATCACAGTGGAGAGCGACAGAAGGAGCTGGCTTCCCCCACATTGGAATATCTGCAATTAGATTTCTTAACCATTCAGCCTCATGACTTGCCAATTCAAGAGCAATAAATTCAGATTCCATAGTGGACATAACAGTACAAGATTGCTTGCAAGATTTCCAAGATACAGCTCCACCACCTAGTGTAAAGACATAACCACTAGTAGAGTTAATTTCATCATTACCAGATACCCAGTTTGCATCACAAAAACCTTCCAAAACAGCTGGAAAGTTAGAGAAGTGTAAACCCCAATCCATGGTACCTTTAAGATACATAAGCAACCGTAAAAGAGCAATCCAATGATCTTTGTTGGGGTTATGAGTATACCTACCAAGTCTACTTACCGCGTAAGCAATATCAGGTCTTGTGTAATTCATAAGAAACATAACACTTCCAATAACTTTCGCATACTCGGATTGACAAACTGGATCACTCTTATTTTTCATTTAATGAAAGCTTGGATCATAGGGGGTTCTGACTGGATCGACATCAAAGGAGTTAAACTTTTTAAGAAGTTTTTCTACATAGTGAGACTGATTTAAACAAATACCACTTGGAGTTATTTTAATTTTTTCTTCCAAACTAACATCAGCCTCACCCATGTCTTTCATTTCAAATTTTGAATTTAAGAAATTATTTGTCTCTTTGACACGATCCAACTCAGTATCAAATATTAGCATATCATCCACATAGAGACAAATGATAACACATCCAGAGGCATCATGCTTAGAGTAAACACAAGAATCACCTTCATTTGCATGAAAACCATCACTTACCACGGTTTTGTCAAATTTGTCATGCCATTGTTTTGGAGCTTGTTTAAGTCCATACAATGACTTAGCCAACTTACAAACCTTATTTTCTTGACCAGGAACCACAAACCCCTCAGGTTGAGTCATGTAAATCTCTTCCTCCAAGTCTCCATTCAAAAAAAGCAGTTTTCACATCCATTTGATGCACAACAAGATTACGAATGCAAGCAAGAGCTATCAAAATTCTAATTGTTGCAATTTTGGTGACAGGGGAATAAGTATCAAAATAATCTATTCCATGTTTTTGAATAAATCCCCTGACAACAATTCTAGCCTTATACTTGTCAATGGATCCATCAATTCCTAAGTATTATTACTTAGGATTGAATCAAGTTCGTTATTAATAGCTTCTTTCCAAAAAAACTGCATCAATGGACCTCATTGCCTCATCATATGTTTTAGGATCATCTTCCAAAATGAAAGCAGAGACAAAATCACAGTCAATCAAATAAGGTTCAGTTAAGAAAGCAGTATTAAAATCAGATCCAAAACTGTTTTCTTTTCGAGCCCTTTTGCTTCTTCTTGGTTCTGAATCTGATACATGATTATCTGGAAGAGAAGCAGCACATAAGTTAGGTGCGGAGCTAGAAGATGACAATCATTTCTAATGCAAGAGGATTTCATAGGAAAGATGTGTTCAAAGAACTCTGCTTCTCTTGATTCAATAATTTTACCATCTGCATAAGAATCGTCAGCACCTTTAACAAGAAACCGAAAAGCAGCACTTTAGTAAGAATATCCAATAAAAATTGAATCAACTGTTTTTGGACCTATTTTGTCTCTCTTGAAGCTAGCAACCGCCACTTTTGCTAGACATGTCCACACTTTTAAGTAATTCAGGTTGGGTGCTCTACCCTTCCGCTGTTCATAAGGAGTTTTGTCTAGTTTCTTGTGGAGTACTCAATTTAAAACATGACAAGAAGAAAGTATAGCTTCCCCCTACATATTATCAGGAAGTCCAGAACTAATAAGCATGGCATTCATCATGTTCTTAAGAGTCCTATTCTTTCTTTCAGCAATTCCATTTTGTTCAGGGGTGTATGGGGCAGTCATTTCATGAACTATACCATTTTGCTCACAGAAAGTCTTAAGAGAGTTAGGGTCATATTCTCCTCCCCTATCACTCCTAAGTCTCTTGATCTTTCGATCTAACTGATTTTCAACCTCGGTTTTGTATTTGAGTAACATTTCCTCTACTTCATCCTTTGACCTGAGAAGATAAATCATAGTGAAACAAGAACAATCATCAACAAATGTGATGTAATACCTTTTACCACCCCTGCTCTCATGATTTTTAAAATCCCCCAAATCAGTATGGACAAGCTCTAGTACTTCAGTCTGTCTATCTATTGATTTAAATGGCTTCTTTGCAAATTTGGCTTCAACACATACTTCGCATTTTGAAAATTCAGTTTTAGAGAAGTTTGGAATTAAATTCAAATGTTTAAGCCTTTTAATAGAAGCAACATTAACATGACCTAACCTTGCATGCCATAAATCAATAGACTCAGTAATATAAATAGAAGAAGTACAAGCCATTTTATTCATAGTTTCAACAGAAGCATCAAGAATGAAAGGCCCCCTATTACAAAACCCCTTCCTTACAAAGTCCCCATTATGAGTAAGAACAAGTCTATCAGATTCAAAGGAAAGTGTAAGACCAGCTTTCATAAGCAAACTACCAGACATCAAATTCCTACGCATTTCAGGAACAAGTAAAACATTAGTAAGAGTAAGAAGCTTTCCAGAACTGAGTTTGAGAATTATCTTCCCTTTCCCTTGAACACTTGCGTAGGCCAAGTTGCCCATGAACACATTCTCACCATCTGTTTTGTCATAGGTTGAAAACATGTTCTTACTGGTGCAGTTGTGCCTTGTTGCTCCACCATCAACAATCCATTTAGTGACATTACCTGCAAGATTAACTTCTGACACAACAGCTACAAAGTTATCAACAGCTTCTGCAACATTAACTTGGTCCTGTCCAGATTTCTTCTTGCTTCAACAATCTTTGGCTTTATGACCTGTCTTTCCACAATTATGACAGTTTCCCCTGAATTTATATTTTTGTACTCCTCCTTGTGGTTTGAAATCCTTTCTAATGGTCTTACCAGAATGGTTATGAGGTCTTAGGTTCCACCAGATTTGCCTTAGAAGAACCACCAAAGATATTGGTCCCCTTATCCTTAATATGATTTTCCTCCTCAATTTTCAGGTGACCTATGAGCTCCTCTAAGGTTAGGTATGTCTTTTTATGCATCAATTGGTTACAAAAATCTTTCCATGAGGGAGGTAATTTTTCAATCAACACTGTAGCAAGGGTATAATCACAGATACACAGACCTTCACCAGCCATAACAATACATATATTCTCATAGTCATGAATTTGGTGAATTATAGGTTTATCATCATCAAGTTGGAAACCTAACCACTTACTAACATAATAAGGTTTAGTCCCAGCATCATCACACCCATATTTCCCCTTAAGTGCATCCCAAACGTTCTTATCATGATCAAACAACATGTATATATCAAGCAGAGCATTAGACATATTATGCAACAACGACATACCCTTACAAGTTCTATCGTCCTTAGCAAATTTCACTTCAAAATCATATTTTTCAGCTTCACCAGAAGGTAAGGTTACATCCTCAAGAACATACGCAACATCAATTTGTTCCAAATAAAATTGCATTCTAGCAGCCCAACGTTTATAATTTTTTCCATCTAATGGTTCTAGTTTGGACATGTTAGGAATAGAGAATTTGGAAGCCATAAACGTCTTTTAGATTGTTGCAACAATAACTAAAAATTATACTATCTGTTGAAGCGCGAACGAAGAGCAGATTGTCGTGACGTGGATAACCACTATCCTAAAAGACGATTTCGCGCTACCCCGGTGCAGTAGAAACCAAGCGATCGTCCTCCAGGATTAGCACGACTCCAAGATATGTGTGCACTTACACACCTCGGATGGAGATCAGAAGTAGCCCAAAGCCAGAAGAATATTTTGTGGAGAAGTATTTTTGAGAGAGTTATTTTCTACGTTTTGACTGAAGAGAAACCAGCCTTTTAATAAGGCTCCAAAGAGAAAAAACGGAAGGCCGAAGATAAGGAAAGGGAATCAATTAGGCTCCGAAATCTTGCTACTAATGGTTACAGAATTCGGTAAAGAAGGCAATTCGAGATTCTGGCGATTTACGACAAAATAAAAGAAGGAAATCTAAAACAGATCACAGGCCCACAACCAAAGCCCGAGCTCGAGCGAGGCCCAGCCGGCACGCGCGCGCGTGTGGCATATACATCCATCTAGCGCTCTATCTAACAAGTAGTGCTAAGGAACTCCTATTAATAAATAAGGTGAAGCAAAACTATTTTTCCAATGTGAGACAAGAGCCTTTTACTTTGTTTTTCCACTCCTCATTTTGAGGTATTAATTGTTGAACTTCCAACAATCTTGTCAACTAATTCACACATGCAACCGGGCAAATTATGAGAGTATTCAATGCAAGTCCAGTTGGCTGGCTAAGCAATTCATGCTACAGTTCAAGGACAACCCACATTCTTCCTAGGTTGTCAACTTTTGAGTGCAATTGGTAGAGATGAAAATAACCAGATGTTGTCAATTTGTTAGGCTGTGGTAGAAGCAGAGAACAATGAATCATGAGAATAGTTTCTGGAAAACATGAATAGGGAACTGCCTGAGTTTGGAGAAGAAGATAGCACCATCAACTCAGACCAACACAAGGTATGAATACCCCATATTACTTATTCTCCTAGTATTTTGTGCACACCTCTGACCTTCTTGCATGTTTTGTAGGCAATTATGAGAGGTGTGAAACTTGTTTTTCTTAAAGCATAGCATAGGAATTATGCTAGGCACATATACCCCCCATGGCACTCTAAGAATAAAACAGCAGGCTTGAAGAAGAAATTTTGTGAAGCTGTTTATGCATACAACAAGGCAGACTTTGATAAAGCTCTTGTTGAAGTGGAGGTATTTTTCTCTAAGGTTGTTGTTGATTTCAAGGCTTTGAGCTCCACTACATTCTGCAGGTATGGTTTTAGGAATCACACAAAATGCAATCTTATTGTAAATAATCTTGCTGAGACTGGGGGTGTTAATGAGCCTGGGTGGCTCGCAAACTGTTCGAGCTCGGCTTGATCAAAGCTCGACTCGAGAGGGCTTGGCTCGAGTTCGAGATCGGATCACGACCTTAGGGAGCCGAGCCTGAGCCTAAGCCTGAGCCTAGTAGAGTTTGGCTCGAAAGCTCGCAAACATGTTCGTAAAATAATTTAGATAGGCTTTATGTAAAAAAAGTATTGTCCCACATCGATATAAAAAGTAAACACCAACCTTGTTTTCCCTATGTAATCTTTTTACCCTTTAAGTTCATTATAATTCTTGTTTTATTTATCTTGTTTTATAATGGTGGACAATCATTATATATGCAAGGCCTAAAACGTGGATTAGAATTAAATTAATTCTTTTACTATATAAAATTCCATCACTTTTCTTCTACCCATATTGGGAATACGAGGAACAGCGCCAGCAAACTTTCATAATTACTTTTGCAAATATTCAATAATTGTTTATCACTACAACCATAAAACATTTACATAATATAATTCCACACTTCCAGGCTCCAGCCATCAAACATTACATGCACACAGGCCACAACGCATCAGTGTTTGAGAATTATTTAGTTAAGGTTCATGAATCCCACATCGATGAGGCAAAAGCAAAACTTCACATTTCCAAATATAAAAGGCGTATGATACAGTCAACAAATGCACCCCCATCTCTTCTTAGTTCTCGCAGTAGAGCTTAAGAAGATTCTTTTGTTGGGATTTTAAAATTCCCACAGGGGAGGAAGCAAGAGTAATAAGGGACCTCTTGTATTATATGGGCATGTATAGATAGGAGTAGAATGTATGGTTGTTGGGCTTTGTCATATTTAATAAAAATGAGCCTGACATCCATACTTATAAAGAGGTTAACAAGACATTAGGCTATATCTAAAGTCCTGGATAATGTTAAGCTGGATTTCTTTGAAGTTTTAAAATTTTGATTCCACAAGTCGAGCCTGACTTTGTTCTTTTAGAGCTCGAGCCAAGCCTAAATTTTTGAGCTCGACGAGCTTCGAGCACGAGCCAAGCTCTACCTCATTCATTGTGGAGTCGAGCTGAGCTTGGGTATGTTCGGTCTCGGTTCGGTTCGTTAACACCCCTAGATGAGACTTTTAATGGATGGATATTAGAAGCTAGAAGTAAGCCAATAATTGATATGCTTGAAGATATAAGGCGAGCTTGTATGGAATGATTGTTAAAAGAGGATTTTTATGGAAAGAGCTATTGATAACATATGCCCTATAGAGTGCTTGCTTCACTTGCTAGTTCATTTGACTATGCAAGGCACTATCAGGTGCTTGCTTCACTTGCTAGTTCATTTGAGGTTGTGTGTGGCATGGATATATTAGTTGTTGATTTGGAGAAGCTCACTTGCACATGCAATAGATGGGACCTCACTGGATACCCATGCTCACATGCAATAGCATGTTGCAACTGGCTAAGTGTGCCATGTGAATAGTATGTTCATAGCAGTTTGCAAAAAGAGACATACCTACTGTCCTAAACTAGATCAATTAAACCAATTATAAGTGAGAAGTATTGGGAGAGAATTCAGTTCCCCTTGCTGCCCTCTAACATCAAAGTGGGTGCTGGAAGACCTAGAAAAGTGAGGAAAAAGGTAGCACACATGAGAGAGAGGACAAGGCTTGAAAGTTAAGAAAGCATGGGGTTGTTATGAGGTGCAGTATATGCAAGTCATCCAAACACAATAAGAAAACATGCCCACAAAACAAAGCTAAGACTCCAAAAAAAATGGAAAAAAAGTGAGCCATACTTACCTTGCAAATGAAACACTTGTTCTTCATTTAATTGTAACTAAAATTATCTCTATGATGCAGGGTTCTAACAGCAGCAACAACAACCAAAAGAAGGGGTCAAAAGCACCAAAATCTGAGAATATATCAGGAACTCAAACTAGATCAGGAACTCAGATCAGACCAGGCACTCAGGCTAGATCTAAGAAAAGCTCTGCCTAGAATAATGTTTCAACCTCTCAACCAACAGTTAAGCCTAGAGGAAGGGGAAGGCCAAGAAAAGGCACAAACACTTACTTGACTCAGTGGAAGCATGATGAATTCTAGATGTTGGGCCTTAGGTTATATTAGGGGCAATTTTTTGTGGTTTATAAATACTTGTTGAACTGAATTTTATGGGAACAGGAAGCTGGCATGTGAAGTAGAACATGGTGGGCTGTCAAGTTGTAATACTTTATTAAATTGCAATGTTATCCTATTTTGAATGGTTCAATTTTTGGTGCAAATTTCTACTTTTTCAAGTTGATTGGAACAACTCATTTGCAACTATGAAAGACTATTTTATTTCCAAAGGTAACATTACATTTCATTCAACAACAATTTCATTACAATAACACAAGCAGATCCCACATTACAACTTCTCAAAATAATACACTAAACATCCACGAAATAAGGACAATTACAATAACCATTTTTACTACTCCTCATAGTGTCCTAACTTGCTCTTTTAATTTCTTATTCTCAATCTTCAATGCCTTCAATTGCTTCTGAATGCCTTCCATTGTTATGTCTTCAATTTTGCTTTCCTTACATGCCATCAATCTATTCTTCAATTGTTGGACTTCCTCTTCTAATGCATTAGTCTTCTCAGCATATTCTAAGATGACTTCCATAACACGAGGTCTATAGTTATCAGTGTCATACCACTCAAAAATGATAATCATCTTCCTTTCATTTAGGGCAGCCATAAAATCATTTTCCATGGTTCTCATTTAACTTCTCAGTTATGTGGAGAACAGCAGGAAATCCATGGCTACAACGTATGTGAATCGAGCATCCTTCATATGACTTCTTCCTTGAATTTGCTGAAGATTTGGCACTCATCTTCAACATCTAGGGTTTTGAAGAGAAAATCAATTTGGGTGGTTTTCTTGGAGTAGGGTTGAATTTAGGAGGGAAAAATTTTGGGGTTTAAAAGAGTTTAATGAGCGTCACGTGATTTTGGGAGCAAAAGGGAGGGGAAATAGAAGGAAAATTGATTCAGTGGGAGAGATTCCCCAAAAATGTTAAATTATTGAAGATTCCCCATCGTAGATGGAATCTCAAGCCAAAAGCTCCATTTATGTTGTTAAGTGCACCCAACTTATGAAGTTTGTGTTATCAATCGCACCTCGTTCAGTTGGTACTCTTTTGTGCACCAAACTAATAGTTGGTGCTGTTCGCGCCAATTAATCCTATGAATTATTATATAGATAGTTAATTACGTTAGTTTAGTAATTACATTTACTTGTCAGAGAATAAATGATAGTTAGTGAGACAATATTGATTGAACCTACAGATAAGGTAACCTAATCTTATGAGGTCATACTTTATAGTAACTAATTGAATAAAAAAAATCGGTCAATAGGGGAAATTAGGGTTGGACTAGGACTCTCACTAAACTATTCTCCAACTATTATAAAAGGTTATAATAAGAGGATGGAATAGAGCTATGGGCGGGCGGATGCGATACCCCTAAATCCACACCACCTCACCTAAATTTTCCATACCCACCACCTACCGCCAACCATGGCGGATTTCCATATCCACCTCCGCCCACGCGGGTATAAGTTATACCCACATCCGCTCCACCACCCAAGTTGTATCCATTATCCACTATACCCGCCCATCACCTAGGGATTTTCCACCCGCCCACCTGATTTATTTTCTATATTATAATAATTAATTATTACAAACACCCATTTCAAAGAAAAAAAGTACACATTCTTAGTATTCATATTTCTAATTATTTTTACAATTTTTTAGATTATTGATAATTCTTTATTTTAAAGGGTAAATTAGTTATACGGATGGATATGGGGCGGGCGGGCGGATATGGGCGGGGCGGGTGGATTTGGGGCGGATGTGACTCAATCCAACCACCACCCGGATTTGACTTTTCGCATACCACCCACTACCCACCAAAGTCATATCCATACCCGCCCCAATTGGGACGGATGCGGTGCGAAACCCGCCAAATTATACCCACCTGCCATCCCTAAATAGAGCGTTCATTTTGTTTGTAACTTTCAAATTGAAAAATAGAGAGAGAAACCGTATTCTTCTCCTTTGGAAAATTTGGCCCCTTCCCTAAAAAGCAAGAAAGTGAAATATGTTCATCCTCTTCCGTTCCAGCAGACTTTGGAATTCAATTGGTGCTCGTGGACTAACTAGAGGGACATTGATTGTTGTTCTTTGACATTTAACTCTTGCAATCAAGTGAAAAACATATGGTACAAAAGTTTTAAATTCTTTCATTTATAATATGATTCATATTTATGTTATGCATGGATTCTTGGGATAGATGTTAGAAAATCTGTTTACTTAAATTCCGCCAAATGTTCATTTATATTCGTACAATGATATTACTTTTAACCTCTTGCATATGTTTACATGAACATGTTATTTGCTAGTTGGATTAATTTTATTCAATTAAGGAAGGAATTTATTTATGGATTTATTTTCATAATTAATGTGGTGATATTAATTGATTGGAAATTGTTAACTTTTATTTTAAAATTATAATCATGCTCGATTTTATTTTTCTTCATTATAGATTTGTTTCCTCGATTTTTCTTCCTTCTGGCTTTGATTTTTCTAATAAAGTCTTTGTCTCATGATATTGGCAAAATCTCTTTTGTTTCGTTCTTTATTTGGTTTTTTAGAAATAGAGTTTTTTTTTAATGATGAAGGCATTACTCCCCGCCGAGCTAGTTTTCAAATTAATAAGTTTTTTTTTGTAGCTGGGTTGATATAGATTACTAAGTCTTTTAGCACCCCTCCCTTTCTCTCGTTTTTAAGAATAATGCCCCTAAAGCACTGAGGTCCGGTAGGTACCTTATTTGATCTCCGTCTCCCCCCTAGTTTTTCAAACTGAATTTTGATGGGTCTAAGGTTAGCAATGGTAATGCTTCCCTTGGTTTTGTCATTCGAAACAGTGTGTGTGATGTGCTTCTTGCTGGTGGTAAAGCTTTGGGCTCTCATGTGTCTATAATTGAGACTGAGGCTTAGGCTCTTAGGGAAGGGGTTAAGACTGCCCTCTCCCTAGATATCTGTCATCTCCTTATTGAAGGAGATAATCTAGGAGTCATTAATTCTATGAAAAAGTCTTGGCAAATTTTGTGGGAAATTTTAACATTGTTTCACATGTTGGTGCTGATGTGTCTTGTTTTCTTGAATCCATGTTCTTTCATTGTTTTTGCGAAGCTAATCATGCAACAAACTTTATGGCTAGGAAGGGGCACAACTACCCTTTCCTTTTGTATTCGTTCCCTCCCTATTGTATTAATTTCTCTCTTGTCATCCGTAAGGATGTTTTAGGCTGGCCCCTGATTAGGGGTAAAGTCTAAGTCTGTTTTTCGTATAAAAAAACGGTTTCTTCACTAGGTGTCCTTGAGGTTTCTTAATTTCACCTGGTACCCTCACGTTTTCCAATATTCACCAGGTACCCCTGAAGTTTGGTAAAAATTCCTAAAATGCCCCTGCCGTTAAGTTTTCGTCAACTTCGTTGGATTTTCGTAAAAATTATTCATATTAACCCAATTTAACTCTAATTAAACTCTAATAACCCTAACTAACCCTAATTAACTCTAATTGACTCTAATTAAACTTTAATTATCCCTAATTACTTTAAACCTCTACCCACCATGACCCACCCCCAAACCACCCACCCACCTCCCAATCCCACAAACCACTAACCCACATCCCAAACTCTTGAAACCATTCCCTACCACCTCACATGCTCTCGAAAACCACCCTACCCCCTGAAACCCATCCCACCCACATTCCGTGCTCTGGAAAACCACCCTACCCACCACCCTACCCCCCCTGAAAACCACCCCCATCCCCGAAAAGCACCAAACTGCATTGTTTACTCCCCCGAAGCCCCCCTCCCCCAACCCCTTCCCCAGCATTTACTCTAGTGGCGCGCACACTCTCCCACAGCAATTACTCGCACAACATTTGCAGCTACAAAACCTATGGTTTTCAATTTCACCCCCCAATTCAATTCAATTTAAAAGAAGAAAGAGAAAAAATGGAGCAGCGAAAATGGAGAAATCGAAACGAAGAGCGACGAGTAAGAGGGGAATTGAAGAGAACACTTTGGCCATTCTTGAATCTTTCTGTTCTCTTGATTGTTCTAATGTTCACGTTGTGAGGGAGGGGGGAGAGGGGTTGTGGGGCTGAGAGGGGTTGTGGGGCTGAGAGGGAGGGGAGAGATTGTGGGGAAGCGAGGGGAGGGGTAAGGGGGGCTGTGGAGCTGGGGGGGGAGGGGAGGTGGTGATGGGGTGGGAAGTTCATCAGGTGGGGGTTGATGGTTAAGGTGAGGTGTGTGTGGACTTGGATGGGGCAAGGAATGGGAAGTTCAGGTTGGTATGGTCGTTAAAGTGAGGTGTGTGTCGTGTAGGATAAACTCAATGTGTAGTGTTGTTTAAGGTGAGGTGTGTGTGGTGTAGACACCTACATTTAGTCTCCTGTTTCGACGCGTAACACGATGATGACATTTTAGGAGCTAATAAAAACCAATCATTATATTAATTAAGCTAAAAGAAAAAACTAAAAACTAATAAAAATCACTAATTAAGCTTTGTTAGACATTTTAGGAAATTTATCAAACCTAAGGGGTATTTGGTGAATTAAGAATGTGACGGAAACTTAACAACAGGATCATTTCAGGAACTTTTACCTGACATCAGGGGTACCTGGTGAATATTGGAAAACACGAAGGTACCAGATGAATATTAAGAAACCTCAGGGGTACGTGGTGAATAAACGGAAAATTTTTTATAGATTTGATTATTTTTTGTTTCGAAGTTCAAAAATCTGATTCCTTGGCTTCATCACTGTTGGATAATTAGGTTTGATTATTTTGATTTTGTTTGTTATTTTATGTTTGATAAAGATTTAGCCTAAACTATCACTTAAACAAAAATTTCAAATCTGCTTTTAATTAAATCTTTTCATGGTTATGCCCCGTGTTGGGATCTTGAGAGTAACTAGTTTGAGTCATTGGTTAATTGTTTGTGCTAATTAGATTACGCAGAATAACTAAATAACAAATCTAAAATTCCAATACAATTTTTTTTTGCTACAGGAAAGAAAAACTAGGTCTGGTTCCTAATATAGGACCAGCCTATAGCATCCTTTCGGATGATGGAAGAAAAAAACCAATTTAGAAGAAGAAACCAATATAATAGAGACTTAGCCTCGTGACCCCTATGAGCCATGAAATTCGCCGCTTGATTCTCTTCCCTAAAACAGTGGTTGAACGAGACGTCCGAAACATTCTTCACGTCCTCAATCGAATCACCAATCAAACAAGAAATTTCTCATGGGACCTTCCAATATCTCTTAATAGAATTGATAATGTAAAAGCCCGCTCTTTCGAGCTGCTAGCGAAACACACTAACAACCATACACTGTAATTCAACTCTTAATTAAATTACTTCACAGTAGAAAAATATCCTCAAATACACAATCACTCTACTAAATTTCCAAATATTATATACAATAAATTACCAATAACTATTCTCCAATCAACTAACTAGATACAAACTCAATCCATAATCTAAGACGATATCATAATCTCGCTCCACTTCAAATTACGAGCTTTGAGTATCAAACTTACAAATTGAGGGAATAAATATAAAAGAAACAAAATTCCAAAATGAGTGGAAAACTCATAACCTTTACTTCAGCCCGTTATAAACATTTTATTTGTCAAATCATTTCATTTCATTTCAACGCCGGCATAGCTCATTCTCTTAAATAAATCAGTGGCAAGTATGAGATTTAGACAAACGCTACCTCAAGGTTCCATATGGAGCCCAGCAATACTACCCCCAAGGTTCGTTATGAGACGTAGCCGACCATATCAAATCAAAAGAACTAACCATCCTCCACCCATACCTTGCCCACTTTCTATTTTCAGTTCATAAACTAAGCTAGCGAAACCTTTGCGTATTCATATTCATCGAATAACATTTCTAGAATCAATCCATAACATCACATTCATAACTATGGCCATAGTACAAACTTATTTATCAAAAACATAATAATGAGATCAACACACAAATGGGCATAAGTAAATTATTTTACTGAACATAAAAGTTACCTGAACCGTAATCCAATTCCAACAACACAATCTCCTTCATAATTCCGAATGATACTTCACTCCAAAATCATCCTCCAAGAATCACCTCACAATGACAACGATAATCAATAACCAATCTTACACCAATCTAAACTAGAAAACATAATTATAACCAATTCCCAATTTAGAAATTCTCCACGTAACATCTGAATTTCCTTAATCCTTAATTCACAATCATAGTCAACTAAATTCAATAACACTAGCTACATCCCACGACAATGGTTGATAGCTCACAGGGCAAAGGAACACGAATACCATTAGCTCGACGAACAGAACAATAACAACCAACATCATCAACACAACGACAACAACAACAACAATCATAACAACCACCAGCTGACAGCAACCACCAAAAGTAACTATAACAACAACGATAATTAGTAAACATTTTCGAATATAAGAAACTAATCCAATTAACCTCTTCTACATTTAATACTATAACACTTCCACTCTATAATCATCCTCCAAAGATAAGAATAATTTACAATCTTTCTCAAACTAACTAATTCAGAAAACACAACCATAATAAATTAGATACTGAACTTCTATTTATCGCCCTATAATTGCTTGAAATCACCCCCAAAAAATTTGAAATGTCATTTATAACCTTTTCTTCTCCCTAAATCACCATCCACCTCCTGCCAGTCTGCCACCACCAGGGGCGTAGCCACTATGGGTTCACTGGGTTCAGTTGAACCCATAGTGGATTTGAATAAGTAGAATATCTTGCAACAACTTCAGGAAGGCATGATTGTGGCGCAGTGGTAATCTGTGAACTTAGAGATGTGGTTCTCATTGCAAGACACGGGTTCAATTCTGCACATTGTAATTTTCGGTTCCTTTCTTTTCTTATCAGTTTTTTAATGTTTTAAATTGATTTTTGTCACTCTCTTTTGATAAATTTCGTTTCTTCTCTTCTTTTTTTCATCTAATGTAGTTTTGAACTTGATCCTCTTCTTCCCTCTTATTTTTCTACCTGGTGAACCTATTTTTTCTACCTTATGTCAACTGTTTATAATTTATAATTTCCTCAAATAGTTATTCACTAATGAGATTTGCATCTCTGAAAGTCTGAAACTTTGTTTTTTTTTTTTTTTTTTTTTTTTTTTTTTTTTTGCGTCATACGAAATAATTTAATTGTCTAACATTCAAGTAATTGAACCCACATGTTATAATTCCTGGATACGCCACTGGTTCCACCACCACCACCACTAGTTGCCACAGCCACCCACATCAGCCCCACCTTCACCCTCTCCCCCACCCCCACTAGCAGCACCCCACAACCATGCCAGGTTAGTACCATTAAGGGAAGCACACCATCTCATGGTGGCATGACTAACGCCACAAAGGCGACAGGATAATGGCAAGACCACCACATGTCCACATCCACGAATAACAGCAGCAACACAAGGGGAAAAAAAAAGAACACAAGCAGTAGCAAATGACACAACAACAACAGCAAGGTGGCTGGTAGCATTAGCTCATGGCGGGCCAACCACCAAAAAAACAGCACAACAACAACATCGCGGCGGCGAGCAGCACCGCAGCGGCAGAACACGAACAGAGGAGGAAGAACAAGATCAACAACAAGACAAACGAGGAGAGAGAAATAGAGCGATGCATAACGGCGCGGCTCCGGCAACTCACAGACGACGGATGAGGCAAGCAAAGGTGCATGAGCGAGAGAGATGGACAGGAGTCGGGTTCCATCGGGTTGGGGTTTTGGTTTTATATTTTTGCTCTTCAATTAATGTTAGAAATATTAATTGTTGGTAGAACAGGTTGCAGAAATCAACCTGGCATCATGGATTGAAGACACGATGATAGGAAAAAAAAAGTGTTGGCTTTTGATGAGCAAGCCATGAAGAAGCAGAGAAGAAGAAGAGGGCACAGGGAGGACAGAGAAAATAAGGGGTCCAGATTCTCTAGAGTTTTATGAAAACTCTACAAAGTAGAGTTAAATCCTGACCATATATTATAAAATCAAGGGCTCATGATTAGTGGGAAAGGAAAATAAGAGTTGGGTTTTTTTTAGTATTTTAACTACAACACTCAATGACTTAAGCCATCTAAACCTAGCTTATTGAAACATCAAAATACTACGTGATATATGTATATATATAAAAAAATATAATACTAACAACAATAAAATAATTAAAAATCGTTACTAAATATAATATTCATATTTCAACTCAAATAATATAAGAGTACTTAATATATAGTTTGGCTAGTAATTAAAATTAGCTTTCTATAAACTCTTCTACTTTTCAAGGTTGTTACATACTACCACCAATTATTAAAAGTTTTGTCCTCAAAACTTGCAACCAATTATTTTAAAGAAATTCAAAATCTCAAGCTCTCAAGATAGTAGGCGTCCAACCTCCATTCTACCATCATCTTTTGTATGTCCACCTCAACTCGACTCGCGAAATCAAGGAGTAAAGAAAACAAAAGGGGAAACTTGTTGGCATTGGATTCTAATCATCTCATTTGCAGAGATCTCGTTCGAAATTTTTTTAATTAAGCAAATCATATAAGTTTTCTTGAAATACACATTCGAAGTAAATATAAATAATATCACAAACAATCAAGTCATAACAAGATAATTTTATACACATTAGCAAATATACATACGATTAATGCCTATTCATATAAATGGATTCATATAGTACACGCATAAGCGCAATCACTCATACAGCTTGATTCATTTACACCTAACTCTTTAATCAATCCATTAAACCTATTTTTAACCTCTACACCATGATATGAAGATCACAACGTCTCCAAAAACTAATCAAGCTATGATACCATCTTGTAAGCGTCCGCTCTTTCGAGCTGCTAGTGAAACACACTCGACAACCATAAACTAGAATTCAATTGATTCAAAGAACAACTAATTTCATAAATAGAACTTTCAATTCAAAACTAATCACCTTGAGTCATAGACAAAAGAGCAAGGGAAGCTTAGGTTAGTACCATTAAGGGAAGCACACCATCTCATGGTGGCATGACTAACGCCACAAAGGCGGCAGGATAGTGGCAGGACCACCACATCCACGAGTAGCAGCAGCAACACAGGGGAAAAAAAAGAACACAAGCAGCAGCAAACGACACAACAACAACAGCAAGGTGGCTGGTAGCATAAGCTCACGACGGCGCCAACAACCAAAAACAATGGCGTAAAAACAGCAGCACCGCGGCAGCACGCAAGCAGAACCGCGACAGCAGAACACGAATAGAGGAGGAAGAACAAGACCAGCAACAAGACAAACGAGGAGAGAGAAATAGAGCGCTGCAGAATGGCGTGGCTCTGGCGACTCACAGACGACAAAGGAGGCAACATAAGGTGAGCGAAAGAGATAGAGAGGAGTTGGGTCCCATCGGGTTGTGGTTTTGGATTTTGGGGTTTGGGATATTTGGGTTCTCTCTTTTGCTCTTCAATTGATGATAGAAATATTAATTGTTCGTAGATCAAAGAGGTTGCAGAAATCAACCTGCGATCATGGATTGAAGACATGAGGAACAGGAGAAACAAAAAAAAAAACAAGTTATACCTTTTGATGAACAAGCCACGAACAAGGGGAAAAGAAGAAGAGGGCACGGGGAGGAGAGAAAATAAAAGGGGTTGGGGTGTTTATTTTAGTTTAACTACAATACTTAACCCATCTAAACTTGTCTTATTAAAACATCAAAATACTACTTGATATATATATATATATATATATATATATATAGAGAATAACACTAACAACAATAAAATATCGTTACTAAATATAATATTCATATTTCAATTCAAATAATATAAGAGTAATTTGGCTAGTAATTATAATTAGCGTTCTATAACTCTTCGAATTTTCAAGCCTATTACAGATAACCACAAGATTGTCCCCTTCAATTTTAAGAGAGCAAATATTAAGAAATCTAGTCGCTTTCACACCCTCAGCAGATCCCAAGCTTCAGCTTGGAGAAAAGAGCAATCAGATGACATAGCCATAACACTAGCAAGATAAAGACCTCACAAATGATCCCAAATAGTGAACCCAATACAAGTGAAAAAAGCCCATCCGATTCGGTCAAAACCGAGCATACCGATCTGGTTTTGGTCCGGATCGGATGAGCTCGCAGCTGTTCACAATGATTACTGTTCCGTTCCTAAACTAGATCAGTTAATCATTTACTGATCTAGTTTTTATGGAAAAACCGGATCCGTTAATTCAATTATCCAATCCGATTTTATATAAAAACTGCATCAGTAAAGACACTTTTGTTTTGAAAAAAAAAGCGCTCATGACTCATGAGAGCCAAGAGCAGTGAAGATAAACAAAAACTGGGACACATTGAAGACTGTGACACATTGAAAACTGGGCCACAAAAGTCTCCAAGCCATTGGTGCAAAATAAACGAAAATACACAACTAAAAATAACCAAAATGAATAAAATCTAACTATACAACTAAATTCAATGTAACTTGAGATTTTACTCCAAAAGTGAGCAGGAATAAGTTGGTGCAAAATAAACGAAATACACAACCAAAAGTGAACAAACTCGTTGAACAAAAATTATAAACCGAGATCTAAGGAATTAAAATGAAGATTTGGGAAATTATCAAAACAAGAAAATTACAACCTAAATTTTCAAAAACGAAATCTAATTCCAAAAAAGAAAAAAACTAGATCTGAAATTACAAACGAAGGACGAACGAAACCTAACTACAAAACTAGATCCGGAATTACAAACGAACGACGAACGAAACCTAACTACAAAACAAATGAACTAGATCTGGAATTACAAACCTACTAAATCAAATACTCTAACTTTGAGAGAGAAGAATTGAGGCGAGCGACGAAAGGACGACGAAAATTGTTTGTGAATCGCCTCACTTCGTGCGAAATAAAGGAGATTGTTAAAGGCGATGACGACAACACGTTTCACCTTGTGACGCGCGAGAGAGGTTGAGCTAAGAGAGAGAAAGGGGAGGAAAATCACCTTAACACGGAAGTCTTTCATTGCACAGCGGACACGACGCCTTGCCTTCTGAAGGCGACAGTCCTTCCCATCTTCTATTTCTTGCTGGTGGTGGTTCTTGTTTTTGTGCCTAATTTGATATATAGTATTAAAAGTTGTGATTTTTTTAGAAGGGAAATTAAAGTTGTTGAGAATTAAGAGGGTTCCGACGATTGTATCGAATTATCAGAAGGAGGAAGGTGATGCGTCTGCTCGTGTTGTAGGTGGGTGTGGACAAAATTGCCTTAAAGAGTGTACTGTGGTAGGAGGGGTGTGCTAGGGTGAAGCGAGAGAATAAAAGGAGAGGGGGTACAAGGGTATTTAGCATTACACCATGTTAGGTCGCCTGTTATTTTGGGCCATTCATTTAGCGTGTACGTTTTAGATGTTGAGCTGCCTATTATTTTGGGATGTAATTGATGCGGTTGGGATGAACCAGATTAATTAATGAAAACTAATTCATTTTCCACCCAACCGGATCAGTAAATTGTCCCAAAATTTACCGCCTATAATTTGGTGGATTTACTAATCCGGTTTTGAGAGAACCAGGTCAGTTTTGAAGTGTCATATAAGATTTTTTTTACTAGTGCCACTAGTACAGAAAAGGCCATTTGCGTCTCCTGATTTGCGTCGCACAGACACGGAAGTGACGCAAAAAACCTATTTGTGTCGCACGCCAAAGAGCGTTCGACGCAAAACATCAACAACCATATCAGGATACGAGCAATATGCATCGCACCCTCAGTATGTGCGACGCATATTGTATTTGTGCGACGCATATTGTATTTGTGCTTCGCATTCTGCTTTAATGCGACGCATAAATTGAGGACAATGTGCGTCGCACTAGGAGCTGGGTGCGACGCACAAAGCCAATCTGCGTCGGACATTACAAAAGACCCAACTCACTTGTAGCGACTCTCCCTCTCCTTTTAAATTTCTCAAACCCTAAAAACACTCACTCTCACCCGTCTCTCTCTCTCTCTCTCTCAAACCCTCAAACACGTCTCTCTCTCACTCTCTCACCCTCAAACACGTCTGTCTCTCTCAAACACTCAAACCCCTATCTCTGTCACCCTCAAACCCTCACTCATCCTTAACCCGTCTCTTTCTCTCAGTATTGAAGATCTCCGGCGAAAAATAGGTATAATCGCAACAAACAACTTCGTTTTCAGATCTACAGTTGCACAAAATTGAAGATCTCTGGCGAAAATTTTGTATAATCGCAACGAACAATCATTTTCGAGTTAGATCTCCGGCGAAAATTTGGTATAATTGCAACGAAAATTGAAGATCTTCGAGTATAATCTCCTGAGACTTCTTCGTGCATCTCAGGTTTTTAGATCTACAATTTTGTTTTTTCATTTTTTAGATCTAATTTTCTGTTTTCTTTTTGGCGTTTATTCGTTTTTAATTTTAGATCTAATTTTTAGCGTTATTTTTTTAGATCTAATTTTTGGCATTTATTCGTTTTGGCGTTAATTTTCTAGTTTTTTTTTTGAGAGGAAATTAATTTTCTAGTTCATGCATCTGAAATTTAGATCTAATTTTTAGCATTAATTTTTTAGATCTAATTTATTCGTTTTTGGTTTTCCGATCTGCGACTTTATTTATTTTTTATTTTTTATATCTGATTTTTTAGAATTGTTTCCCAATCTAGTGTTGGAAATTAAAAAAAATTCCAAATCTAGTGCTTGTCTAAAACTAATTCCTTATTTTGGTGTCCATGTAGGCTTGGTATCCCAAACCTATTATTTTACTCCCCTCCACCTTTCTCTCTCTAGTAAAAAAAAAAGAAAACGTCTGCTTTAATTCACTAATTCAGTTCACACCACTTTCCTCCAAAACTCCTCTACAGCGACACTTCACGCCATATCACTCACCGCACCACCCACCACCCACCGCGGTCCGCAGCGACGCATCTCATCTTCTAATCGCAGCGCCTCAATCCCCTCCAGGTAAATTGCATGTTTTCATGCTTTTTGAAATATTGAAAAAACTCATCATGCCCTAATTTGTCGATTAGTTCTTGAAAAAATTGGTATGGATCAAGCTAGATTATGCTCGAAACAACTCTTAAATTGAGTTTAGGAAACCTAAATTACTTATTTCTTATATCTTGAAAAGTCAATTGGATTTTGATTACTTGGTTTCTCTTGCTATGTGGCGCATCATCTGAAATATTTTAGAGGAAAAAGAAGCTTGTTTTATAGTCCCCTGTTTCTGAATATAGCTGAAGAAATGGGAAAATTTGATTTATCTTTGTATGTCACTAGTATTCATACACCCAATTCCTTTATTGTTTGTAGAAATGGAAAACTCAAATTACCCATTAACTGGGTCATTCACACGGATGCTTAATGATGACCAATTTTTTATCGATCAAATGAATATTGAAGATGAAACTCAACATAACCGTCAATTACAGAATTCTACATCTACTATGGCCAACCAACAACAAAATGAACCGATAGGATTAGATGAGCTTGAGTTTGTGTCTTTGAGTCGTAATGGTGCTGATGCTGATGGAGTAGACAGAGAAGGGGAAGAGGCCAATGAAGAGCTTCATGTGGTCATTGGTGACAACATCCTTGTAGAGGAGGATGTAGATGGAGAACAAAATATTGTGGCATTAGGTGCTCCAGTTCAAGAGTTTACCCGTTTAAGTGATATGATGATTGCTGAAGTAAATAAATGGATTAATTGGATTCCATGGTGTCAACATTCCTTTGTGGACAAGAATTTGCCAATAAAGCTGCATTAATTGATGGTTACTAGCTATTTGTTAAAAAAAATCAACGTTTTATGGGTTGTGATCTAGACCTCACACAATCACTTTCAACTGTGGTCATAAACCAGTTCAGTGTTCTTGGAAGCTTAGAGGTTCACAAAAGAGTTATTCATCTGAAGTATTTACAGTTGTATCTTACCAAGGTCCTCATGGTTCCACATGTGTTAGCGACACCCTTCAATTAGATCATCGAATATGGACTAAGTTCATTAGTTACCATAATAAGGAATTTTGAGATAGATTTATCCATAAAAGTTCGAGTTCTGATTGAGGTTATCAAATAACAATTTCATTTCACAATCTATATAAGAAGGCTTGGCTCGCAAAACAAAAGGCAATAGTCATGTATTTGGTGATTGGATGAATCTTTCCAAATACTCCCACACTTTATGCAAGCAATGAAGGAAGCTAATCCAGGGACTATTGTTCACTTTGATAACCACGAACCGCTGACCCAAGTTGAGATTTTCCAAAGTGTATTCTGGGCATTTGGACCCTCCATACAAGGTTTCCAGCATTGTCGGCCCCTTATAACCATTGATGGGACCCATTTGTATGGCAAATATAAGGGGACACTTCTTATAGCTATGAGTGTTGATGCTAACAACCATATATCCCCCCTTGCTTTTGCCATATTGTTGAAGCTGAAAATGGTGACAGTTGGCCATGGTTCATGGCATGTATTAGGAGATTTGTGACACAACGAATTGATTGTTGACCCTTGAGTTTTGAAGATGACCTAACCACAAAAGACATAGTATATTTTATTTATGTTGTTGCAAGGTTATTCATGCTCGAGCTAAGAGAATACTTGATTGAAGATTAAAGAGAATTAATCAAGATCGAAGTAAAGATGTTCGAGAAATGAAGAATCAAGCATGGAATGAAGATTAGAATACATTAGGGTATTTATTAATCTTCTTGTTAAGGTTGAGTAAAAGCTTTATTAAGTTCGTGGTGAATTCTCAAAGGAACTTGGTTCGTTCCCATGAAAGGAACAACCTGGCACTATAGGAACAAGGCTAAGGAACAAGACTTAAAAATTAGGGAACAAGACTTAAAACTAATTTAGGAACTTCTAAGTGACTAATATTGTGCGCCTAAGTAATTGTGTGCCCAATATAGTTGTTAGAGTTTTTAGGGAAATTTGACTAAGATCCATTATTTTAGGAAGTTAGTTTAAGTTTGTTAGGAAAAGATTTTAAAAAGATTTTCTGAATTTAAAATAACTGATTTTCAAATATTATCTTTTTAAATATATATTTTATCTTTTATATTTTATTTAAAAGATTAAGTTTTCGAAAAATTTATTATTTCCGGTTTTCAAAAGTTTCGGATTTTTAAATTTAAAAACTGTTTTCCGGTTTTATAAAAGATTTTGAAAAAGATATTTTTCCTAAAAACTAGCTAAAGATTTTATTTATTTATTTCCAAAATCTAGATTACACGCCTAAGTTTACTGCTACATGTTTTATGTAGTTAGTGGATTTAGTGGCTTAAGATAATTATCCTCCAAGTATTTAATTAAATTAAATAAGTTTAATTATTTTCCAAGTTTTGCAAAAACCACGTAATGTGTTACTGCTTCTATGAAGTGAAGTAGTGGATTAGTGGATGCTTTAATTAATTAATTAAACATCATGGAGAACATGTGATAATGGTCTAAGTTAGTGGAAATCATGTCTTGTCTTAATTGTCTATAAATAGGCGCCTAATTCATTTGAGTAAAATTGTGTCTGACTTAGTTAATTTGTCCTAAGTTATCTAAAGTGTCAGTGCCTTTTCCTTAAGAGAATTCATACTTACATTAATCGAGTTTATTACTCTTCCATTTTTAAAAGTGTATTTTTGAGAAAAAGGGTTTGAGTGAACTCTTGTAAGTGTGAGAAAGCTTTGAGTGAAGCAAGAAAAGAGAAAGAGAAAGAACTTCGAGTGAAGTTTGAGAGAAAACGTCAGTTGTTGGGAACTGTCGTTGGGAACTTGAGTTGAGTGACTTAAGTTGAGAAAGAGAGAAAAGTAATAGGTTGTAATCAATTGTTTTGGCCTATTATAGTGGAAAGTTGTTTAAAATCCCTTGTGGTCGAGGTTGTTTCTTCCTACTAGGCCTAGGAAGTTTTTCCTCGTAAAATCTCTCGTGTTCCCATTGTTTGTTCCCAAGTTTACTTTTAATTCCGCAAAAAGTAGAGCTTATTCTCTCACTATAATTCACCCCCCCTCTTATAGTGCTCATATTATACAACAGGTCTGTGTGTACTTAGAGACCGACATTTGGGTATTATGAAAGCTATGAAGGAAGATAATAGCGGTTGGACTGAGCCATATGCATACCATAGGTTTTGCATTCCACTTGACTTCAAATGTCAACACATAATTCAAGAACAGAGAGTTGAAAAATAAAGTTGGTTGGACAGCTTTCCAACATCAAAAGAAGAAATATTATCACGGTTTGAATATGATAACAAAGATGAATGAAAAAGCTCGTGAATATATGGGAAAGATCGATGATTCAAAGTGGTCACTTTGTCATGATGGAGGCTACAGATATGGCCTCAAAACAACGAACTTAGCGGAAGTGTTCAACAATGTGCTTAAGGGAGCTCGCTTCTTACCAATCATAGCACTCGTGAAGCTAACTTTCTTTCGAGTTAACGCATACTTTGTGGAGCGACGCCGATTGTCGAAAAAAAGGTTGTTAGATGGTCATGCATATAGTGTAAAGATAACTAAGGACTTGGATGCTAATACAGAAAATGCTATGCACCATAAGGTTGATATGTTTCATCACGAACAAGGCATTTATCAAGTTACAACAGGCCGTGGTGGTAGGAGTGATAGAAAGGGTGGTCATTTCCACACCGTGAATTTTAATCTCAAGACTTGCACTTGTAACAAACTTCATATTTATAAAATCCCATGTTCTCATGTGCTTGCTTGTTGTAGAGCATACAACTTGTCTCCTGCTCAGTTCATTGACCCTTTTTTCACATCTGAAGAATATATGAGAACATATGATGCTAAATTTTTTCCAATTCCTGACAAAGACTATTGGTCTCCTTATAATGGACCTAATGTAGTTGCTGATGCTGACCGGAAACGCTCTAAGGGGCAACCTCCATCCAAACGATTGCGAAATGAGATAGATGAATCAGTTCGGGGGAAAGTAACTTGCAGTATATGCAGACAAAAAGGTCATAACAAGAAAACATGTTCATTAAGGTAGTGGTCTATATGGATTATTATTATAAATTCATATCTATTTTTTTTACTAACTTCCTTTGTAATTGGCAGATCACATGGAGGTTCATCAACATCTGCATCCTGAACCATGTGACCAGTTTGTTTTTATATATTGTCTATGGTGGAAAAGATTCAAGGAAAGAAGTGGCACCATTTGTCACATATTAGTTGTGATTAGGCATTTGGAAATATAATGAACTTATATCTAATGATTTTGTATATGAACTAGTTACGTATCTTCTTTTTTTTTGTACCTGGAGATATGTTATGTCCTTGGAATTTGTCTGGTGCGAATTCTCGATGTTTAATTATTTTAGCTGCACATTGTTTTCAATGTTGGATTATTTTGGTGATATCATGTTTTTACCTCAATTTTGGCAATCAACATGATTAAATTAGTAATGTGGAGATTGCCTGTAATTTTGGTCCTATATGAATTATGAGCAGCAATATTCATCTTTTCTTTTTTTTTTTGTGTTTGGAGGGAAAATTCTTTTCAAAAAAAAAAATCAAACTGTCGTGGTGAACTAGTATGAAGGGAGGAGTAGCAAGTCTTTATTTTCTACAATCACAAGATGGTGAGGAGGGTTGGAGTATTGTTAAAGTAAAAAATATTAGCTTTGTAATCCCAAGCCTACATGGACACTAGATTATGGAATAAGTTTTGAGCTAAGCACCAAATTGAGAATTTGTTTAATTTCTAACACTAGATTGGGAAACGATTCGATTTTTTACTTTTATTGGCATTTATCCTAGTCTAGGATTTTCTTTTTAATTTTCTGAATTTCTTATTTTCATTTGCAGATCTGTGTAATTTGTTCTTCTCGAAGTCTTCTTCGTCGGAAACCGGCAGCGGCTCATCCTCGTTTCAGTTTTATTTTTACATTTGTAATGTAATTTGTTTACATTTAGTTTACAAATTCTTTTACATATTTACAATGTAATTTGTTTTGTATGTATTGTATATATATTTTTTTACATATGTTTGTATCTAATATTTACATATTAATGTAAAAGATGTGTTTCTATATAATATTTGCATATTGCGATTTTAAGTTAGTGAAAAATATTGAATGCAAAATATTATTGCAAAATTTCTGTAATTTGAACTGCTGGCATTGGCGCTGGTGCCTACTTTTTGGCCTGATTTGCCTACTTTTTGGCCTGATTTGCGTCGCACATTGCTTAAGGTGCGACGCAGATGCTTGATTTGCGTCGCACATAGTGCTATGTGCGACGCAAATTACCTTTCTATTTGGGGTTGTGGAGAGCCATCTACGTCGCACCGTATACAAGGTGCGACGCAAATAGCTCAACCATCTGCGTCGCTCAGCATACGACGCAGATCATGTCTGGGTCATATGCGTCGAGGCCTTTGGCGTCGGACCCATGTTCGATGCAAATAGGCGCCTCACATCCGACACAAATTGCCTTTTCTATACTAGTGTGCAAAGGAAGCTTTACCATTCGAAAGCTTAGAAACATCAAAATAAGTTTAAAGCTATGTTGAGGAGGGGGAACCCAAGCAATTTCCACATTCTTTTTATGAATAGAAGGAGAAAACTTCAAAAAGTTATCCAACAAACCTTCTTGAGCTTGAGCTTAAGCTTTGGCCTAACCAAGTAAAATATTAACCACACTGTGAGCAACCACCACTAGAGAGGTCACTTCCTCTTGGAAGATAACTTTGTTTCTAGGGAACCAAATATACCACCAAGTAACACAAAAATGGGATAAATCTAGAGAAGAAGAATTATCATTGATCAGATTTAGATTAACCACAATATCATCTGAGATAGACAAGTTAGGGGGACACACCCAATGATACAACTCATTAATACAAGCAAACACATCCTTAGAAAATGGACAAACAAACACAAGATGATTAACATCTTCTGAATGATGGGTACAAAAAACACATTCCCGGGGAAGGAAAACATGACATTTTTCTAATTGAGCTTTAGTTGGAAGCCCATCTTGACAAATTCTCCAAATAAAATTCCTAACCATAGTTAGAATCTTTAAACCACAAATCCAATTAAACGGCTTAGAGGGAGGAGGATTAATAGGAAGCCCTTGAACTAACAGTGCCCCTGATTTGACAGATTAGCAACCATATGGTGTCAAACCCCAAATTAATTTATCTGAACTGACATTCTACGGAAGAAATAAACTATAAATACCTTGGCAAATTTCCTCAAGCACAATAGAAGATAAGATCTCCATATTCCACTGACGGTACTCATTAATAACATCATTAACCATTATATTTTCATCACCCCTACAAGGGACGCAAATAGATGAGATTGGATATTGAAACATCCAATGGTCTTCCCAAAAAGAAACTTGACTACCCAAATTAACAATCCAGCGAAGACCTTTCTTAAAAGTATATCTCATATAAAGAAGTTTTTTCGACTGGCAAGAACAATTTGCAGCAGAAGAGTAATATAGAATATAAGAACCTTTTAGATATTCATTGGAAAATGTTTAAACCCGTAAATTAGCTGGGTTATCAATAATCTTCCAAATCAACTTCATTTGCAAAGTGACATTATTAGCATTAGCTTTCTTGAAACTGAAGCCTCCAAACTTTTTTGGCACACAAATTTTATCCCATCGTATAAGGTTTGCAGAACTCGAATATGGAGACTTATTCCAAAAGAAGTTTCTATATGTTTTATCCTGAGAGATGAAAACTCTACATTTGAAAATTAGCCTTAGTAGATAAGTTAGCCTGAATAAGCACTAAATGACCCGCATGAGATAGCGAATTAGCTTTCCACTTAGTTAACCGAGTCTGGGCAGATTGAATAGTCTTACCAAATATATTTTTTGTCACACAACTGTCCATAATTGTACATCCCAAATAATTGCCTAAAGAAAATGAATTTTCCATTTGAAGAATAGATTGAAACCGTTCATCACTTTGAGTAGAAACATTCTTTGTACTTTGAAAAGCCGACTTATGGAAATTAACTAACTGGCCCGACATAGCAAAATACTTAATATTGTAACTAGTATGACCCAAAACTAGGATAAAAATACGATTTGCGCATCGTTAATTTTTATGTAAATTAAATACGATATGCGTATCGTTTGCATTTTTGTAATTTAAATATTAGTTATTTAAATTATAAATTTTATATGTAATAAAAAATGAAGTTCCATTGAGAATCAAGGATGGAGATCCATGAAGTTTCAAGGAGGAATCATGAAGATTAGTTTTCCTAGGTTTAGGGGCCATACTAGGATTACTTCTTATTCTGCTTATGTTTATTTATGCATTTATTATGTTTAAATGCTGGTATAAGTTTATATATGTGGTGATTTATGCTATGTTTTCACTTTTAATAATAAACCACAAAAAATTTCCCCTAATATAACCTAAGGCCTAACATCTAGAATTCATAATGCTTCTACCGAGTCAAGTAAGTGTTCGTGCCTTTTCTTGGCCTTTCCCTTCCTCTACGCTTAACTGTTAGTTGAAAGGTTCTTCAACTTCGGGTATTAATGTTGAAGAGATTAAGTTATCTATTGCGTGTGGATATTTGATACTGCGTGTGGATCTCACATTTTTGTAATGTGCAGGCACTAAGAAGAAGTATAACATAGATAAAAGGAGAAGTGGACCTCTGCGTGGGCAATGGAGCACAAGGCTTTTGTTGTGGGAGATTGTAGTCTACTTTTGCCTAGTGGTTTAGTTTTAGAACTTCATAATTGTTATCATTTTCCAACTATTACCAAGAATAATATTTCCATTCCAGTTTTGGATTTAGAAAGGTATTTCATTTCAAATCAAGAATAATTGTTGTTCTGTTTATTTGAATGATTTATTCTACGTCTTGACAAAGTTATCTAATGATTTGTATGTTTTAGACTTAGAATCCCACATATATAACATAGACATCAAGAAACACATGTCAAATGACTCAAACCCTACTAGTCTATGACATTATCGATTAGGTCAAAGTGCATTGAGAAACTTCATAAAAGATGGAATTCTCAAATCATTTGATTTTGAATCATTTGATGTATGTGAGTTTTGCTTGATGGGGAAAATGACAAAGTCACCTTTCACAGGCTCAAGTCAAAGGGCCAATGGTCTTTTATCCCTCATACATACTTATATGTGTGGACCTATATATGAGTAATTTGGCTAGGGGAGGGTACAATTACTTCATTGGGCCAATGGTCTTTTATCCCTCATACATACTTATATGTGTGGACCTATATATGAGTAATTTGGCTAGGGGAGGGTCCAATTACTTCATTACTTTTACGATGTTGTAAGTAGATTTGGATATGTTTACCTCATGCGCACTAAGTCATAATCCTTTGAAAAAATTGAGGAATGAAGCACAAAACGAACTTGGGAAGACAATTAAAGCATTGAGATCAAATCGTGGAGGTGAATATCTATCTCAAGAATTTGCGATCATTTGAAGGATTGTTGAAAACTTTCACAATGGACTCTACCATGAACATCACGGTTAAATGGGGTCTCCAAAAGAAGTAATCGAACTCTACTGGATATGGTTCGATCCCTGATGAGACACATTGATATTTCAATGTCATTTTGGGGATTCACGCTTGAAATAATGACATTCATACTTAAGAGAGCACCATAGAAAGCAGTGGAAAAAATACCATATAAAATGTGGATTGGAAATGTTCCAAAATTGTCTTTTCTAAGGATATGGGGTTGTCAAGCTTATATAAAACTTGCACTCTCTGTTAAGCTTTCACCCAAATCCGATACTCCATGCGAAGTCCCTCAACCTAATGAGGTAGAAACTTCTACTATTGTTCCCCAGCGCAAGTAAAATAGGACCATTATTCAGTCAACGAGATACTAGTTTTATATGTACGTGATGCGTACGAAAAAACGTAGAAAATTATATTTTTAGGGGATGTAGAAAATTAAATTAATTGTTAATTACATCTAGTAAAGTAGGAATTTTTGAATTGTTGACGGTTTTCTTTTTGTAATGCCTTTTTTTTAATCTTTTTTTTACTTTTTTTAATTAATTAGGTAGTTCCTTTTTCTATTTTTTTAATGAAAGTAAGTAGTTATTCTTTTTTTTTTCCCTATTTTTTTGGTGTCCTACCCCTCTTGACATATAGTATAGAGACACTGATTTCCTTTTGACTGAAATTTCTGAAATAACGATTTTAGAATTTGAAGAACCTACTACCTACAAAGCTGCTTTGGAGAGTCAAGAATCTAAAAGATGGCTTGAGACCATGAAATATGAAATGGATTCTATGTCTGAAAATCAAGTATGAGACTTGGTTGATTTGTCTCATGGTTCCAAATGGATTTTCATGTTGAAAACAAACAAGGATGGAAATATTAGTGATTTTGACGCAAGGTTAGTGGCAAAGGATTTCAAGAAAATTCATCGTATTACCATCTCATTAGTAGCCATGCTGAAGTCCATTAGGATAATCCCGCTATTATTACCTTTAATGACTATGAAATATGGCAGGTAGATGTCAAAACCGCAACCTCAAGGTTTTAAAGATCCAAAAAATCCATGGAGTGTATGCAAGCAAAAGAACTCCACTTATGAACTAAAGCAAGCATCAAGGAGTTGGAACCTCAGATTTGATGAGACAGTCAAGTAATTTGGCTTTCTTAGAAATGAAGAGGAATCGTGTGTATACAAGAAATTAAGTAGGAGTAGTATTACTTTTCTTGTCTTGTATGTGGATGACATACTTATCATGGTAAATGATAAAACCATGCTTGAGTTAGTCAAGAAATTCTTTAAATTATTTTTCTATGAAAGACCTAAGAGAGGCAAAGTATATATTGGGAATAAAGATCTATAGACACTAGTAGAATAAAGGCTACTTGCTGCGGAATAGGGCGCGCAGCAATTAAGGGCGCAGCAATAGGTAATAATTATATTGCTGCGGTTTAAAACCGCAGCAATATATGTCAGATATTGCTGCGGTTTCTATGCCAAACCGCAGCAATGTAATTATGTGTTATCAGTTTATAAGAGAATATTGCTGCGGTTTTGACCTAGAAACCGCAGCAATATTCCTTTTTTTATTAATTTACATAAGTATATTGCTGCGGTTTTGACCTAAACACCGCAGCAATATGACCTGGTAAAGGTAATTTTTTTTTTTTTTTTTTTTTTTTGCATTTTGTACTAAAATTTGAAATATTAAAATCAGCTCACTAACACATCCACTATCCACCAAATTCGCAGATGAACTTAAAATAAAATGACATATAAATGATGTGTGTGAAAATAAAATGACATATAAATGATGTGTGTGAAAGTAAAAATTTCTTCAATATATAATACAAAAATACAGTAAAATGGAAAGCAAAAATAAAAACAATAACTAAATAACAAATTACAAAAAATACCATTAAAAAAAAATGTATTAAAAAATAACAAACTGAAAATAAAAAATCCTAAAAAAAACTAAGAAACTGATAACACATAATTATAGGCGACAAATTCACACACATCCACAGTCGCCGGAAAACTTCCGTCAATGGCGACAAATCCACTCGACGGAGTTATAGGCGACAAATCCACTCGACGACGACAAAAGTTAAATTGCACGGCGGAGTAGAGGAGCGACAACGACGAACCGACTCGCGACTTGCGGTCGAGGCTGGTGGGCCTGGCAGCTTCGTAGGCTTCGTCGGCTGGTGGGCATTTCGTTGGCTTCGAATCTTGACGGGAGGCGTTGAGGCCGGTGGGCCGACGAAGGATAACGACATAACGACGAGAGTAGAAGATGAGAGGTCGACTGTTGAAGAGAGATGAGAGAGAGGTTGACAAAGGTTGAGAGAGATGACAGAATGTTGAAGAGAGATGAGGGAGAGGTTGAGAGAGATGAGAGAAGAGGGAGAACGGCGTGTGGGAGAGAAAGGCAGGAAACAAAAAAAAACCCTAACTCGTGTCTTTTATATCTTTTTTTTATTATATTGCTGCGGTTCCTTTTAAAAACCGCAACAATATTTAAAATATTATTTTTTAATATTATTTTAATATATTGCTGCGATTTTTGCTAAAAACCGCAGCAATATGTCTCGGTCAAGTAGTCAAACTTTTTCAAAATAAAATCGTTGAAACCATTTTGCTGCGGTTTTCTATTGAAACCGCAGCAATATGTTTTTTTTTATATTTTTTCTTTTCTTTTTACGTGATATATTGCTGCGTATGGGTAAAACCGCAGCAAATAGCATTTATTCTACTAGTGAGAGATAAATCCAAAAGGCTGATTAGGCTTAGTCAAGAGACTTATATTGATAAAGTTCTTGCAAGGTTCAAGCTGGAAAACTCCGAAAAGAGGTTTCATTCCCATGCAACATGACATAATACTTGACAAAACTCGGTGTCCTTCGAGTCCTGACAAGGTCAATTATGAGTAATGTTCCCTATGCTTTTGCAGTTGGATCCATTATGTATTCAATGATATGCACTCGATTGAATGTTGCATATGCTTTGAGTATATCAGCAGATACCAATTAAATTCAAGGGATGCACATTGGATGCAAGCGAAGAATATCCTTAAGTACTAAGGATAACTTCTTGGTATATGGTGGAGACATTGAGTTGGTTGTTACTGGATACACCATGCAAGCTTCAAGAGTGACAAAGATAACTTTCGATCTCAATCTGGTTTCATCTTTTGTCTCAATGGAGGAGTTGTGAGATGAAATAGTTCAAAGTAGAGTACCATTGTGGATTTCACAACATACGCTGAGTACGTTACAACGACTGATACGACAAATGAAGCTGTTTGGTTCAAAAAGTTTATCAGTGAGCTTGGTGTGGTTTCTAGTATTGATAATGGCATTGAGTTGTATTGTGATAAAAATGGTGCTATTGCTCTATTCAAGGAACCTAGATTGCAGCAGAGATCCAAATGTTGTAGCCTAAAAATCAACGGCTATCAAGCTGACACGTGGCCTCATCAGAGCCCTACATGTGGCATGCGCTTATGAAGGCAAAGTACAAAGGGCCAACAGTTTGCAGGGCTAAAAGTACGTTTCCCTGAAAAGAGTACTAAAAGTCCTTTAATGGCCCAAAAAGTTGTACTTAGGCCCAACAAAAGTAGTCTGCACCTTTGTATGAAAGTGAGGTGACTGACCAATCAATTACTGCCACGTGTCACCATTTTATTGATTAGCCAATCAGATGCTCCCAAATTAGGGTGACATCAAGGTACAACAGTCATTTCAAACAGTATAAATAGTCCTTGATTTCAGGGGAAAGGTACGTTTTTCAGAGCATAGTACTGTTATTCTGCATAAATTCTTCTCTCTCTCTCTCTCTACTTTCTCTCTCTAAAAGTTCCTTACATCCCTGATATCTGACTTAAGCATCGGAGGGGGAAATACCACCCAAACCTCCAGGGTGGGTCCCTTTTTTGCAGGTTGCTGGTCAGGAGTTAGCATTGGGATTCGAGCCAATCATTTTGCACAAGTCTCCAGTTTTAGAACCTATCTTTGGGAGTTGTGATATAATTACTAGTTTTACACTACGTAACATTTGGCGCCGTCTGTGGGGAGACGCAGCAATGACGGACTGTCATTCATCGAATGTCGCAAGGAACAGAAGTTTTAGATTCAGGTGAAGACACTGTGGATGAGGAGAGCGCCTCGTGGACGAGATCATGGCCATGCTGCCGTCCATCTGAGGTAGGACTGTGACTCCAGTCTCAGAGAATCTTGACCGTCCAGTGACAGCTGGTCATTGGAGAATGTGTTGAATGACTTCCAGGCAAGAATGGCCGCTGTCATGGAAGAGCAGATTAAGAACAATATGTTGTTCTTTCAGCTGAGTCCGAGGAGAGAGGCTGCCCGCTCAAAGGGCGATCCCAAGAGGGTCGTCCAGGACCTAGTCGGCCACCTCGGCCAGAGTTGACTAGGCCGCCTTCCAAAGGAAAGCAGCCAGCTGTTAGTGATTCTAGGAGGAAGATGGACTGGAAGCTGGTAGTCCGTCCAGCAGATAATATCCCTCCTACTGGTCACATGATGGAGACTGATGCAGGGAGTATTTGGAGGCAAGAGGGCGGCAGCTCAGCAGCGTTCAGCCTCTGGCTCCACACCTATATGAAGGATCCGTCCTTAAGACTCCCGTCCAGAACAGTGGCACGAAGCCGTGGACCATCAGCTTTTCAGCCAAGGCAGGAAAAGACAGTTTTGCAGCCAATGGTGTACAGGCGTCAAGCCTTAGCTAACACCTCATCTAATCCGGTACTAAAGAGTACCGTCAGGAGCACATACCCATTGAGGGTCAGGTTGCGGCACTCCAGATCAATTGGCCAACTCCTTTCTCGGTCAGGATATGGAGTCCCCTCCTTTCCCAAAGGTTAAGCTCCCGACCATTGAACCTTTTGACGGAACTACTGATCCGGACGATCACCTATCAGCTTACAAGCATCAGATGTATGTCCAAGGGTGGACGATGCTACTTGGTGTAAGAATTTCCAGCTACTTTGAAGGGAGTAGCGCAAAAATGGTTTAACAACTTGCCACCTAACTCAGTGAACAATTTTACTGAACTTAGCATTCTATTCACCAGTCACTTTGTGGCTAATCGTCAAGAACAAAAACAAGCATGCACTTGGGTAAAGTCATCCAAGGTCCTAAGGAGGCTTGAGAGGTTATGTGAAAGATTCAATCTAGAAGCATTGCAGATCCAAGATCTGAATGAGGTGTGGCGTTTGACGCCTTCATCAGAGGTTAAGACCAGGAAGTTTTAAGTTTGATTTGGTAAGAAGAAAATCACTACTTTGACGGAAGCTTGAGGAGGCTGAAGCATTCATTCATGCCACAGAGGTTTGTGCTGAGGCAAACAGCCAGAAGTGAAGAAAGTGAGGAAGCTGTTCAGCCAAAAAGAATCCGCCCAAGAAGGCTGAGACTTGGGCAATGACTTCTATGACCACCTCGTCCAAAGAAGTAGGCGGTCGAGCCGGCGGCCTCAGTTGAACCAATAGAGTTCAACAAAGATCAATATTCCATTTTGATGGAAATAAAGATCAGCATGAGCTAAAGGCGCCGGCCGAAATGAAGACGCCTTACCGTAACAGGGAAAAGCAAGTATTGTCACTTCCACAAAGATTGTGGGCATGAAACCAATGAATGCAAGCACTTGAAGAGACATAGAAGAGTTGGCTCGAAAAGGAAGATGAACAATTACCTCCTTCGTCAGGAAGGAATTCAGAAAAGAGATAACCGTCAAGGAAGAAAGATGGACGGAGATAGCACGGATGATGATGTGTAATGGTCATCTCAGGAGGATTTGCGGCGGAGGTCCAACAAATCGCGGCCACAAAAACTATTTAAGGGAACTCAGTCAGGTTATGCTCACTAACCAGGCCGAGTCTGATCCTTTCCAAAAATAGTGGTCAGCGAGCTGGACCGAGGGAAGATAAGGACGCCGCATGATGATCCCTAGTTGTGGAAATGAAGATTGCCAACCTTAGGGTTAGGCGAATTCTGATTGATACTGGAAGCTCACTGATATAATCAGTGCTGATTGTTTGTCTCTTGAAGTTTGATAAAAATGATTTGATGCCGGTAAATCATCCTATAATTGGTTTTGGCGGGGGTCATCATCCCATGGGACCGTCACATCTGCCCGTCAGGGTGGGAAAAAGATGCTGCCAGGACGCTTTTTGTGAAATTTTTGGTAGTACGAGACTTGACGCTTATAATGTCATTCTCGGACGACCTACCTTAAATCACATCAAGGCTGTCATTGTGACCCACTGTTAATGAAGTTTGAGTGTGATGGGGGAAGATTGGATCTCTCTATGGAGATCAGCAAGCTGCTAGAGAATGCTACTCACCACTCTTAAACCATCATCATGGAAAGAGAGGCAGAGCGTCCAAAGGACAAGGAGGATGATCGGCCGAGAAAGAAAGGCCAAATTGTTGAGCTTAAGAAGAAGTTGAGAAAGGTTCAAGAGCTACCTCTCCTGAGGCAAGCCGTCCATGCTTTTGCCAGCAAGAAGAGAAAGTGTTTGGCAATCAAGAAGAAAAGCATTCATCTGAGAGTATGGCTATAATGAGTCTGGGACTAGAACGTCCAGACCGGTGAAAGTCCGTAGAAATTTGCTTAAATCCAGACGTCCGAAAGGACATTGAAAATTGGATCAGTTTGAGTCAGAAATTCAGGACGCCTTAGTTGCGTTGCTGCGAGAATTTGAAGATGTGTTTGCCTATGCTGTAGAGGAGATGCCTGGGATAGATCCTGAGGTGGCCGTCCATAAGCTCAACATTGAGCCAGGGCAAAAGCCTATTCGGCAGAAAGAAGAGGCACTTAGGGCCGGCCAGAAATAAGGCCGTTGATGAAGAAGTTCAAAAGCTGCTCAAGTCTAAGTTCATCCGGGAAACATATTACCCAGATTGGGTAGCAAATGTTGTGATGGTTCCAAAGCCGAATGGCACTTGGAGAATGTGCGTTGATTATACGGAACAAGGCTTGTCCTAAGGACAGCTTTCCGTTGCCAAAATGATCGTCTGGTGGATTCAACGGCCGGCCATGCCTGCTGAGTTTCATGGACGCCTATTCGGCTTCCACCAGATTCCATTGTGGCCGGATGACAAGATAAACTTCCTTCATTACTGAGAAAGGTTGTATGGATGGCTCAGAATGCCCTTCGGCCTAAGAAATGCGCCAGCCACATTTCAGAGGCTTATAACACGGTGTTTCAGCCGCAGCTTGGCGAAATATGGAAGCCTATATCGACGACATGATCGTCAAGAGTAAAGAAGAGAAAGATCATCTGGACGATTGAGGGAAACTTCCTCACTTTGAGGAAATTTAAGTTGAAGCTAATCCGCAGAAATGTGTGTTCGGCGTAGTTGCTGGGAAATTTCTGGGATTTTTGGTTGATCAGAGAGGGATTGAGGCAAATCCCGATAAAATTCAAGCATTATGAATATGCTTCGCCGTCCAAAGTCAAAGAAGTTCAGCGTTGACGGGCTGTTTGGCTGCTCTTGGACGGTTTCTCTCAAATCAGGGGACAAATGTCACCATTTCTTTGCAACATTACAAAAAGAATGCCAAGTTTGAATGGACGGAAGAGGCTGAGTGGCGCTTCAGCAAGTTAAAGATCATCTTCGGCATGCCCAGATTGATCAGTCCGCCGAAGGGAGAAATTGTTCGTTTACCTGGCGTGTCTCCTTTGCGGTAAGTGCTGTTCTCTTGGCTGAGAGAGACTCAGTGCAAATACCCGTCTATTTTGTGAGCCATGTGCTGAAGATGCGAGAAGCAGGTATTCGTCCATTGAAAAGTTCGGCCTGGCTTGTTGATGGCCAGCCGGAAGTTAAGGCCTTACTTCTAGCCCACAACATTCTTGTTTATACTGATCAGCCGTAGGCAAGTGTTGCATAAGATGGATGCATCTGGCCGGATGTTAAATGGGCCGTTGAGCTCAATATGTTTGATTTAACATTTGAGCCTAGAAAGGCAATCAAAGGCAAGCTTTGCTGATTTCATTGTAGAGCTTACCCGGCCTACGTAGAAACCGTCCAAGACCAGCAGAGGGAAAGCGTCATTGGACCCTTATGGTGGATGGATCCTCAACTGCAATGGATGTGGGGCAGGGATCATCTTCAACCCAGAAGGGATAAGTTTGATATGCAATAGAAGTTCAAGTTCCAGGCGTCCAACAATGAAGCAGAGTATGAAGCTCTCTTAGCCGGCATAAAATGTGCAAAGCGGCTGGAGCCTTGGAAATTGAAGCTAAAACTGACTCTCTGCTGGTCGTCAGTCAGGTAATGGTGATTTGAATGCAAGGAAGCGTCCATGAGCAATATATGAATTTAGTCAAGAAGAGATCAAGTCTTTGAAAGAGGTTCGTCCTGATCAAGTGCCCAGATCGAGAACATCAGGCTGATGCCCTTTCTAAGCTGGCCAGCTCGGCTGAAGGAGACGTTCCTAGAACAGTCTTCTGGGAGGTAAAGCGGCCAAGAGCATTGAGGCCGGGAAACTGTTTCTCAGCCGAGAAGATGAGTGGATGACCCAATCATTGAATTTAAGAACTGGCCGTTTGCCTCTTGATCCCAATTGAAGCAAGTATGTGAAAGCAAGGGACAAGTGGTTTGATTGTGGAATGAGACTCTATACAAGAAATCCTACAATCGGCCTCTTCTCAAATGCATCAGCCGAAAGGAAGGTTGGACGTTTTAAAGGAGTTGCATGAGGGAGCTTGTGCTTCTCACATTGGAGGAAGAGCTTTGGCAGAAAAGGCTCTCAGGACGGGCTACTTTTGGCCGTCCTTAAAAGAAGAGCCTTGCTATGCCAAAAATGTGATAGTTGCCAAAAGCATGGTAATATCTATCAAAAGCCGTCCAATTACTTGACTCCTATTCTCTTTCCCCTTCCTTTTGCTAAATGGGAATGGACATTCTTGGGCCTTTTCCTATTGCTGCCGGCCAGAAGAAATTTGTAATAGTAGCTGTGGACTACTTTACAAAATGGGTTGAAGCTGAAGCATTGAAGGGCATCACCACTAATGACGTCAAAGGATTCATCTGGAAGAACTTGATGACGAGGTTTGGAATGCCCCAGTCGATCGTCTTTGATAAGGGCCACAATTTGAAACACCAAGCTCCGTCAATGGTTGGCTGACCAAGGAATCAAGGCTCACTTTGCCGCAGTAGCTCATCCACAGGCTAATGGGCAAGTTGAGGCTTTTAACAAGATTCTTTCGGCCGGGATAAAAAGAAGTTGGACAATGCAAAGGGGCTTTGGGTAGAAGAATTGCAGCTGGTCTTATGGTCAATAAGGACAACGGCCAAGAATTCCACAGGAGAGACTCCTTTATGATGGTCTATGGCTCTGAGCGCGTCCTTCCTATTGAGGTTAGAACCCACCTTAAGAGTAATGATGTACTCAGAAGATGCTAACTGGGCAGCTCTTAGGACGGCTTTGGACTTAGTTCCTGAAGTCAGGGGCAATGCTTTGCTGAGAATGCAACTATACAAGTTGAGAATGGCAAGGGACTTCAACAAAAGAGTTGCAAGGCGTCCGTTAAAGCTGGGAGACCTCGTCTTAAGAAAATTGAAGCGGTCGGCCGAGCCAAAGAGTTAGGCAAGCTTACCCTAACTGGGAAGGACCCTACAAAATAATCGAAGTAGTTCAGAATGGCACCTTTCGTCTAGAAGGTTGGACGGACGTCCATTCCTAGGACGTGGAATTCTGACACTTTGAAGAAATACTTTGTTTAGGGCACCTATAAATTGTAATCTTTTACTAATGCATTACAATGAAAAAGTAGAATGTATACATGTACTTGACTATTCGTCAAGCAAACTTCATATAATACAGCTCTACTTCTCTATGACTTTGTTTGTTTGTTTGCTTAAGTTATCTATATCGTCAAAGCTAACTAATTTAACAAAGCAAAAAGACAATGCACCTTTCATTAGGAGGATGGCTGAACATGTTATCGTCCAAAATGGATAATATAATCTTGGCCGGTTGTTTACTTAAAGAGTTAAACATCTCCTAAACAAGGTCGGCTGGAATTAGGACGCCTAGTAAAGGTATCCTCTTTCCGTCCAAAGCCAAAAACTAGAGATAACAACCTTAGTAAAGGAACAAGTTATCTATAATTTAACAAAGATGGACGAGTTACAATCCTCTTAGAAAAACGTCCAAGTTATTTAAAAATTATAGTCTTTACTCCTTCTTGAACAGAGGAAGATATAAAATATTCCTCGTCCAAGAAGGGGGCATATAGGGGCATAATTTATAAATGACTAAGTCTTTGTCCAATGACGAATGATTGTCCAGGTTCCGGCCGAACAAGTTATTAACTTAGCAAGTTATTACAAGTTTATGTGATGATGAACGTCTATGAAAGAGCTAATGGGTCAGATAAAAACTTGTTGGCGAATTACTTTTATACTTGGGACATTAATGAAGGTTTTAATGCAATCGGCCAAAAGAGCTGAATGGATCGTCAGAAAGATATTATGACGAGTTGCTTTTGTACTTGGTACAAATATGGGATTATAATGTAAGACGTCTTAAACAGTAAAGCATAACACAATAGAGATTGGAAAAGATAGCTTTTCATATATGAAAGAGATGATTACAATCTAATCTAAAAAAGTAAAAAAAAGAAAAGGTACAAGTGGCTCACGGCCAAGATACAACAAAAAATTAAGCGGCAGGAGGATCATTGTCATCTTCGTCCTGAGCCTCCATATCTTCTTCTCCTTCTTCGTCCTCAGAAGATTCTTCGAAGACGGGAAGTTCTGCCCCTGATATGGTGGCTTTGTGCAAGCTTTCTTGGAACTCCAGCCGACGAGCATATCTGGGAATATCCTCTTCTTCGGCCATCATACCAAAGGCCTGCACCACCCATTCTTTTGAGGTATCTATGACGGTGTTCATAGCCTCCTTGGCCGCTTCAACCGTGGCCGCAACCTCAGCTCGAAAAGTTTGATTCTTAACCTTCAGGACGAGGTTTTCCTTGTAAAACTTTGCAGCCATGGTCATGACTAAGTTCCTCTCGTCCAGAAGATAGAGTTCCAGAGACGCTCTCTCGTCCAGCATTTCAGTCAGCCGAAGTAGATAACTTTTATTTTGGGACTCAATATCGGCTGACCGCATCTCCCAGGCTAGCTTGGACTGCTGATGCAGCACTTCCTGCTCGACCATTTTGAATTGAGCTAGGTCCGCGACCGCGGTCACATCTTGGATGAGCTTTTTGTTTTCCTTTCTAAGCTCCTTCGCCCAATCTTCAGTTATCATGCTGCGAGCAAAGAGCTAAAAGTGGGAAGAGGACAGAAGAGTCAGGACGAATGTTAGAAAAAACTTTAATATATATTCTAAGTATGGAATTTGGAGCGTCCAAAGAGAAGCTTACCTCTGCAGCCAGCTGAGACATGTAGCCAACATGCCCTGAAGAGGCTCCCCTTAAACCCTTTATGTAAGGCTCAGGGAAGCATTTGAAGAGCTCCAGCTTGAGCTTCTCCCTTTTGGCCGGGCTCATCCTCGTGAAGGCAGCCGATGCTTCGTCGTCCGAGAGAACGGGAGAGCCGGCTGGAGCCTCCTCAGCTTTGCCCTTTCCCTTATCTGAAAGAGTTGACTTGTCAGTATTTTTGATGGGTATTACGACCGTCTGACGGTTGGAGGGACTCATTGGCCGTCCGCCAACGCGTAAGGGCCTAACAAAGTTTGAGTAGTAGGAATCACCAGAGGAAAGGGAAGCCGTCTTATAGGCCTCCGGCATCTGATTTACCAGCTTAGCGACTGGCCCCGAAAAAGCTGATCCGTCCACAGAAGTGTTTGGCTTCAGCTCAAATACCTCCAGCTGAGCAAGGGCCTCAGGTTGCTCAAGGGTCCGATCGGCCGCGGCGGCATAAGGGATCAGGCCCCTCTCCTCAGTGGCCGGAGAGGCATCCTCGGCCGGGATATTGATCACCAATTTTGGTGGAGGCCGGGAAGGTTTCTTCTTTTTGGCTGTGAAGCCTTTGGATTTTTTGGGAGGAGGTGCCTCGCCAATGGCGGACGACCTCTTCTTTGAGGCCGCCTTCTCCACCAACGCCTTGGACATCGGGGCGTTTTTCTGAAAAAAGATGCAAGTTAGAACTCGTCTTGAAGATATATTTTGATGCTCTGATTAAAAATGCAAGGCGATCAGATATTATTTAGACGATCCGCTCTTCCAGGAGCCAAATCGTCCAAGACGGATTGATGACGGGCTGCTCTTCGAGGAGGCAAAGCGTCCAAAATCAGTCAAGACAGTTTGCTCTTCGAAGTGGCAAAGCGTCAAAGACGGATTTCAGACGGCTTGCCCTTCGAGGAGGTAAAGCGTCCAAAATCAGTCAAGACGGTTTGCTCTTCGAAGAGGCAAAGCATCAAAGACGGATTTCAGACGGCTTGCTGTTCGAAGAGGCAAAGCGTCCAAAATCAGTCAAGACGGTTTGCTCTTTGGAAAAGCAAAGCGTCCGGAACCAGTAAGGACGGTTTACTCTTTGCGAAAGCAGGACGTCAGAAGTATCTATTGATGCAAAAAAAAAAAAAAGAGAAATATTTATACCAGAGTGTCTGCTCTTTTTTCAGCACCGGACTTGCTGAACTCCTTCCAAAGGGAGTCAGTTTACTTGGACGAGCTCATGTCTCATATCCAAGATTTTCTCAGTTTACTTCTGGCTGAATCTGCAAAAAGAAAATAAAAAAGCAGATGTTAGACGAATGATAATCAGGCCGGGAATTTTACTTGGAAATTTTTTTAGTAGTTATACCTCTGTCCTCGTCCTGCCGCAAACCGGCAGCGACTAAGAAGTTATCATGATAGAACATCTCTTTAAAGGGGATCCAATTGGACGGACCCTTGAAGGAGACTCTTCCATGGAATACTCCGAAATCCGAAGTACTCCACCATCTCCTCGGCAGAGTTACTCTCTAGCTCCAGATACGAAGCCATCCGTCCAGTGTTAGTGTTGGATCGGCTAAAATACCGAAGCCGATTAGCAACCGCTTTACTGGGCGCTTGGATGAAGAGGAACTCACCCTTCCAAGAGTGCATTTTGGATGTCTTTTCCCAAGACGTCAAGAATCCTTGACGGTTGCATACACTCAGCCAGCTTCCCTCAACGGTTCTAGGAACCTTGGCAACGTAATGAATGTGGGTGAAGGCGGCCAGAGAAGGGTCCTTTCCTTTTAAATTACAAACGGCCAGAAAAGTAAGGATGTTTTGCCAGGAGTTTGGGGCAAGTTGATTATGTCCTATGCCATAGTAATGAAGAAGCTGGCTGATGAAAGGGTGAAGAGGAAAGTGCAGGCCGGCATCTAATGCCAGGTGATAAACGACAAAATGGCCTGGGGGGGCACTAAATATGGTATCCTCTCGGCCAGGAAGAACGAATTGGTAGCCCGGCATGGGCATAGCCACTGAAAAAGGTCTAAGGTCCGAGCCTAATCGTCCCAGCCAAGTGTTATCGGCCAGGATAAATCTAGGGTCAGAAAGAGGACCTAGCCGCCGTCTTATTTCAGACGAAGTTGTCGACGGCTCCTCTGAATCGCTAGCAGGGTTGGAAGAGCTGGCCGTCTTTGGCTCATCCGAGACCGTCCTACGTATGGACGGGCTGGGATCTGGGGACCTCTGATTTCTTGTTCCTCCTGGACGTGTTCAGGGGAAGGACTTGGGGTTGCTGGACGAGCACTTTGGACTTCGCGCTCTCCGTCAGCGGGAATCCGTCCAGTAGATGCCTCCATTTCCGAGCTGGAGGCCGGCAGGTTAACTCCTCGTCTGATACGAGCTGTTTGCTTGACGCGCGCCAGATTACCCTGCACAGGTAAAGACTGGGTCGTCTGACTTTGCCGGCCATGAGAAAAGAAAAAGAATGCATGTCCGGCCAAGATGGGTCCAACTCTAGAAGATGCCGAAGAAGATAGGCCCTCTGTTCTAGGGCTAGTACCAACCCTTGAGCGGCCGGGTTTGTTCGATGAAGAAGACGAGCTCATTTTCTTAAAATAGTGTGAAAGCAAGAAAGAGAGTTGAGAATATACCTGTAGAGAAAGCTCGGACGAATGTCAAAGACGACTTGAGCCTCGGACGAGCAAAGTGCAATTGCAAGAGCTTGGACGGGAGTAGTTTCTCTCTCTAAAAGCTCAGTAAAAATTGCAGAGTCTCTCTCTCTAGAAAATTTCTCAGCAATGTTAAAATGATTCCAGGAGCGACTAAGTACATATTTATAGAGGGGTGAAAATGACCCCCATCCGGTAAAAAGTAACCGTTGTTCATAGGGTTGACCTGTGGAGACCGGCAAAATGGCGCCTCTTTTTTAAAAAAGAAGGGCAGTTCCAGGTCGGTTAAAAGAGGAAGATTAACCGTCTTGGCGCCTAGAAGATAATAACTCCCTCTTTTAAGGGGAAATGTTGTAGCCTAAAAATCAACGGCTATCAAGTGACACGTGGCCTCATCAGAGCCCTACATGTGGCATGCGCTCATGAAGGAAAGTACAAAGGGCCAAAGTTGCAGGGCTAAAAGTACGTTTCCTGAAGGAAGAGTACTAAAAGTCCCTTTATGGCCCAAAAGTTGTACTTAGGCCCAGCAAAAGTAGTCTGCACCTTTGTATGAAAGTGAGGTGTACTGACCAATCAATTACTGCCACGTGTCACATTTTATTGATTAGCCAATCAGATGCTCCCAAATTAGGGTGACATCAAGGTACAACAGTCATTTCAAACAGTATAAATAGTCCTTGATTTCAGGGAGAAAGGTACGTTTTTTAGAGCATAGTACTGTTATTCTGCCATAAATTCTTCTCTCTCTCTTCTACTTTCTCTCTCTAAAAGTTCCTTCACATTGATATCTGACTTAAGCATCGGAGGGGGAAATACCACCCAAACCTCCAGGGTGGGTCCCTTTTTTGCAGGTTGCTGGTCAGGAGTTAGCATTGGGATTCGAGCCAATCATTATTGCACAAGTCTCCAGTTTTAGAACCTATCTTTGGGAGTTGTGATATTAAATTACTAGTTTTACACTACGTAACACCAAACATGTGCTCAGGAAAATCCATCTTGTTCGAGAAATCCTTGACGAAAGAGAGGATGTGAAAGTAAGCAAGGTTCGTAATGAGGATTATGTAGCATATCCTTTGACCAAACCGCTTGCTTAACCTAAACATGAGTATCATATTAGGCTTATGGGGCTTAAACACACTAGTGGAAACAAGTTCAACCTCTTTGATCAAAAAAAGACCTTACAAATCTGATTTTTCGTCAAGAGAAGTTGGGCTCGGAGTGGTTGACAAAATTCAACTGATTCAATTCACCAAAAACCGCATGAGATAGTTTTGATCCACAAAAAAAGAAAAAATGTGTCCTACCCAACTAGCGTATCCAAAAATATCGAAGAGAAGATTCAGACAAAATACACATTTATTTACCTAAGGATGCAAACATGCAAAACTATGAAATATAAATTCGCAAATTTGAAGACAATATTCACAGCATAAATATGAATGAAATTAATAAACTCTAAATCACAATTAGATATGAACAGTTGACAAAAATGATAAATATGACCGAAATTAATAATGAAAAATTACAAAATAAATTAAGAACGAAAGTAAATCAACAAAAATTAAGGCCTAGATCTAAACAAAAATCAACAAATAGAAGAAAATCAAAACGAAAAAAATAATTAGAGATCCTAGATCTAAATGAAAATCAACAAATAAATGAAAATCAACATGAAAAATAATAATTAAAGCCTAGATCTAAACAAAATCAAAAAGAAAAAAAAAATTAAGCCTAGACCTAAGAGAAAATCAAGAAAGTGAAAAATAAAGAAAAAAAAGCCTAGATATCGAGCGACAATGAATGAAAGCATGACGAGTGTGAGAGAGTACATTTGAGCACTAAGAGTACGGTGATCACTGAGAATATTGAGTGACAACGAGCACTGAGAGGAGTGTGAGAGACAACGGTGAATGACAACGAGCACTATGACGAGTATGAGAGACAACGACGAGCGATGAGAGAATCGATCGACGCGAGAGAATCACCGAAGAGAATCGACGGCTGAGAGTAGAATCCACAACTGAAGGAGAGGGACAGAGAATTATAGGGGATGAGTTTAGGGTTTGTTAGGGGAATCCACGACTTAAAGGAGAAAGAAAGGAGTGGGCGGGATGATTTTAGGGTTTGTTAGGGGGGAGGGGGTAAGACAGGAGTGAGAGCGTGTGAGATATTTTGTGAGAACTTTCATTATGTGAGTTGGGTGATGAGTGGCCGCGTCTCATATATAACCTATGATGCCCAAACTGATTCGGTTCACTAAAGAACCGAAACAATAAATTTGATGCGTTTTGCCTCCCAAAAAATAGAGGATTGATGTATCCGATTTTGTTAAAATGGGATCTGGTATGTTATGACATATAAGGGTTTTTTCAGTAGTGATAATTAATTTAAAGTCGCTAGTCTGAATCACTATGTTGGGCATACATGATTTATTTAAAGACTGATATTTAATTAACTAATAGCGCAGTTTCATGGGCTATGGAGACATAAATATGTATAATTGACTATGTGGATGTATATTAGATACCATGAGACTTTACCTAATTAGATTCTAAAAGTAGAATCAAACTACTATATTTAGTAGATTCCTTAGACTTGAGTATGACATAATAACCACAATATAATTAGTTTAACCTTGAAACTATAAAGACACACTGTAAGGGGATGTTATAAAGATATTGATCAGGTGGGATAAGAATTGAGCAAGAGTTATGGTCATACAAGAGTGGATAAGTGCTTTTATTAAATATGAATGGTGTATGGGCCTCTTGATGAGCGAGAACTGCAAAATTGCATGACCACGTGGAATAAGATCAAAGTTGTTGATCCTTATTTGAATAGTTTGATTTGAACAATCAAGGAACGAAATTTGAAAATGACAAGAGTGGATAAGTGTTATGGTCATACAAGAGTGGATAAGTGCTTTTATTAAATATGAATGGTGTATGGGCCTCTTGATGTGCGAGAACTGCAAAATTGCATGACCACGTGAAATAAGATCAAAGTTGTTGATCCTTATTTGAATAGTTTGATCTGAACAATCAAGGAACGAAATTTGAAAATGACATTGTGTTATCAAATTTGGAATTAAGAGACTTAAGGAATATACTGTTGGGCTCTTGTCTGAACAAGTGGGAGATTGAAGGAAGTGTTGGATTTTGGGGGGCATGTGGCTTCCCAAATATTGTTCCACTCATACTCATGGTTAGCAGAGGAGCATAGAAATTGCCACTCATCATTATAAATTTTCTTAGAGTAAACAAATATTCCTTTGGCCACCCAGCAAGCTAGGGTATCATTCTGCTTTTGAGGGTCGAAAAGCAGATTATAACTCATAATCCAATGGTAGATATAAGGAGGAAGGTCCAAAAATAAATCAGACAAATCCCATTTTCCCTGGCTAAGAACACTACTCATTTTCCAATTCTCCTTTTGTTGGGTAATAGGGTCATACACAACCCTTTTAAGCTGACTAAAGAGGGTTGAAACATTATTTAATTCCAAAAATAAACAGAGTTGCCCCGCCATTGTTCCAACCAGAATACTTAGTGAATATGTCCCAGCCCCTATTCATGTCCTGCCAAATGTGAGTTCCAGATTTAAAAGTTTAGGGGTCTTTCTGTTCTTACAATACTTGTTGAACATGAGCTAAGGAGTTAGGTTGTCAAATGAGTGTGTTGTATTCCATGTTTTGATGCTGCCAAATGCTTAGGAAAAAAAATATTATGTTATTTTATAGAACAACAAAAATATTGCCATGTTTATTTTATATATCTTGTAGCAAAAGATTTTATAAATCTAAGTTAAGATATTGATTTCATTCACTTTGAACTATAAGGTATATTTAATGATCTATTAACTTATAATCTTTTTAGCAAAAGATTCTTAGTTATTAGATATGGCTGTTGGTATTGTTGTCATGCAGTTAAAACTCACATTGGAGTAAGTCGATCTTCAACAAGTTAGTTGGCTGAAGTGGCGCGCGAAAGGAGGAACCGCTTCCTTAAAGATCTCTAACCTCGGAATAACCAGCTAAGCACAAGCAACTACCTGCGAGAATTTCTCTCCACTAATGAATAATGGGAGCTGCAATTTTACTTTTGCTATACTCGTGGGACATGCACAACAAATTAAGGCCATGACTCATACGATCTTACAAGCATGAATTTAGGAGATCATGGAGCAGTAAAATGTTGGAAGAAAACAATCGACTTCAAAAGCTATAAAAGAAGAAGAAGATTTATCGAAGAAAAAAAAATACAACTTTCTAGCTCTCAAAGACAATGATTATTTTGAAAGTTTTTCTGTATTTTTCTTTTTTCACTATTTCTTGTAATATTCTAAGTGTTCGGGTCAGGGAAAAAATTCATACAATATCCTTGAGATAAAAAGAACGAGAGAAAAAGAGAAGGCATCTAGTGAAGTCAAAGTGAGTGTCATTAATTCATGGGGAACTGAGTGACTAAGAACAATTTCCTAGAGGAACAGAGAAGGTCCTTGCTAGGTTGTAAAGAGATATTCTTTTGGCCTATTTCATTAAAGAAAGTTGAGATTAAAATCTCTTAGGGTCAAGGTTTTCCTTCCTATTGGGCTTAGGAAGTTTTCCTTGTAAAATTTCGTGTGTATTTTCTCTTAAGTATTAAAGTTATTTCTATTTCACTTTATAAATTCGAAAATTTCCCCTCATTTACAATTCACCCCCCTTCTTGTAGTTGGCTAAGTGTTCATAGCAGAACAACAATTGGTATCAGAGCTTAGTAACTCCCAAAATCAGTTAGCTCTGAGAAGCTAGTACCTGGCACCATGAACACTACAGGTGAAAAACTTGATGAAGGATATTCTACTTAACGTCCTCCCATGTTCAATGGGAAGCACTATCCATAATGGAAAAATCGTATGGAGATTTTTATAAAAGCAGGAAAGTAATTGAGATTGGTGACTTTGAAGTTACTAAGAAGAATGATAAAGGGGACCTGATCCCAAAAACCCTAGAAGAATTGGATAAAGAAGACTTCGACAAAATGGAGATGAACAACTTAGCTAAAATGCTACTCCACCGTGGTCTTCGTCCTCATGAACAGAACAAAATCACGGGGTGCAAGACTGCAAAGCAGATGTAGGAACTCCTTCAAGTTATGCACGAAGGAACAAGCAAGGTGAAAAGATCAAAGATCGACATGCTCATGCATAAGCATGAATTGTTTCAAATGAAACAAAAAGAGTCTATTCAAGAAATGTTAACTCGCTTCTCGAACATCATAAATGAACTTGAGTCTCTTGGAAAAATTATTACTCCATAGGAACAAGTTCGAAAGGTTCAAAGGAGTCTTTTCCAAGATGAGAAGTGGATGGCTAAAATAACTGCTTTATTAGAAACCAAAGAGTTCACTACATTCAATGTAGAGTAGTTGACAGGTTCCTCGATGACCCATGAATTGCATCTAGGAACTCATGAACCAGATGCTGTGAGACCAAAGGCTTTGGCTCTTAAAATAGATGATCAAGAAGAGTAAGAGACAAATAACGAAGAAGTTGATATGATAGTACGAAGATTCAAGAAGTTCTTTAATAAGAACTATAAAGGGAAGGTCACAAGGAAGCCTACCAAATAAAGTTGTCACAAGTGTGGAAGTCTAGACCGCTTTATCAAGAGTGTCCTCAATGGGATACCGAGAAGGTAAAGGAAAATTCAAAGAAAGGAACAAGGATCAGCCAAAATCTTTACAAAAATAAGAGAGCCATGGTTGTTGCACGGGAAGAATTTGATTTTGAGAAGGAACATGAACAAGCAGAAGAAGAAATTTCTCACCTATGTCTAATGGCCAAAACTGAAGATGAAGGAGAGTCATCTAATACCAAGGTATGTCCTAACGCTATAGCAGAGGAGCTTACAGAACTTAACAAAAGCTAACTTGTGAAATTACTTCTCAATAGCTTAAATGATTTCAAGGCTATGCGTGTTAAAAAGGATCAACTAGAGAATGCCTTAAAAGTCACTAAGAAACATTCAAATTGTCTTTATTCTTTAGAAACGATACTGAAAAATGGTTCTTTGACCTTTTTACTAAAAATCGAAGTATACAAGAAGCTTTCAAAAAGGTTAAAAATTAAAATTACTTTTTAAACATGGAATTGGCAGAGTTGAAACTCTTTGTTTCTGAAGGATAAATTCCTTCAACTAGTACCAGTACAGATTTTGAAAAATTAAAGTCTGATTATGAAAATACTTTAAGTGAAAATCTGAAACTAAAAAAGGAACTGGTTTCTCTAGGAATAAACTGCCTGACCATGTAAGTTGAATACAAAAGTATCAAAACTAAGGAAGAGATTGACTAGGCTTTAATAACAAGAAGAAAAATAAAAATAAAAAATATGTTGATTTGCCTAGTAGAAATATATGTTCCTACTGTGGGAACAGTGGACACATAGTTTATGACTGTTCCACTAGGGAAGAACGTATATAAAAAAATACATACCTAGTGAAACAAGTATGGAAAGCAAAGGATGATTTGAGTCCACAAAAGGAACCCAAGCAAGACTGGGTTCTTACTATTGACTAGTTTCTTTGGGTACATGCTGAAGTGAGGGGAACAACCTGTGATTCCTCGATAGTAAGTGTTCCAAGCATATGACTGGTGATCAATCCAAGTTTCTCTCACTTTCAGCATACCATGGAGGAACAGTGACCTTCGGAGACAACCTAACAGGTAATATTGTAGTTGTTGGTAAGATTGGTAAGTGTCTGTCACACTCCATAGATAACGTGTTTTTGGTCGAGGGCTTAAAGTATAGTCTACTCAGCATTTCTCAGTTTTGTGATAAAGAAAATATATTGATATTTACTAATGAGTCATGTGTTGTTAGCAATAAGAGTACATGAACCAACGAAAGGAAATACCTACATGGTCGATCTCAACCTTGTTCATAGGAATAATCTCACATGCTTAAGAGTGCTTGAAGAAGATCCCCTATCGTGGCACAAGCGTTAGGTTTATGGCAGTCTTAAACAAACTAAATGGGAAAGACTTAGTAGTTGGATTACCAACGATTAAGTCACGATCCATGGTGTTTGTGATCCATGTGCAAACGGGAAGCAATTGAGTTCCTCATTCAAATCAAAGAAAATAGTAAGAACACCAAGTCCATTAGAACTAATTCATATGGAGTTATGTGGCCCTGTAGACATTCAAAGTCGATCAGGTTAGAGATATGTATTGGTAATTGTAGATGATTACTCAAGATATACTTGGGTTATCTTTCTTCATAGCAAAGATGAAACATTTAATGAACTCTTAACCTTTTCTAAAAGGATTCAACGAACTAGGGGTTACAAATTAAATCATCTAAGATTTGACCATGTAAAGGAGTTTGAAAACTCCAAGTTTGATTAATTTTACAGCAATGAGGGTCTAGATCACAACTTCTCAGCCCCACGAATACCACAACAAAATGGTGTAGTAGAAAGGAAGAACCGAATCCTAGAGGATATGACAAGAACAATGTTAATTGCAAGTAGTCTTCTGAAGAATTTTTGGACGGAAGGAGTAAAAATAACATGCTACATTATCAATAGAGTCATGCTAAGACCAATTACATTGAAGACTCCTTATGAGCTGCTCAAAGGAAGAAAACCAAATATTTCTTACTTGCGACTTTTTGGATGTAAATGCTTTATACATAATAATGAAAAGGACAATTTAGGAAAGTTTGCTGCTAGAAGTGATGAGGCTATATTTCTAGGATATGCCTCAATGTCGTGTTTACAGTAAGTGTATAATGTGTGTTGAGGAAAGTGTCCATATTATATTTGATGAAACTAACTCCTTGCAGGAACAGAGTCATGACGATGACTTTGAAATTGGATTAACTCATCCATAAGAGTCTAATCATTATGACGAGGAACTAACCCCTACAAGGAATCTATTTCCTGATCAAGTAAACTCAGTGTCTGATCCACCCAAGGAACAAGCAACAGGAGGAGATCAAGAAAATCTAGTAATTCCTAAACCTGAAGAAGCTCACATAAATCAACCACCTCAAGAAACTCAAGAAGCAACAAGGAAATTTGATTCAAAACCTTGGAAACACCTAAATTCTCATCCCTTAGAATTAATTATAAGCGATATTAAAAAGAGAATTCAAACTAGACCCTAAATAAAGAATTTTTGTGCTTTTCATGCTTTCTTATATATGACAGAACCTAATGATCATATGGAAGCACTTAAAGAGGCTGATTGGATTAATGTCATGCAAGAGGAAATAAATGAGTTCTAGAGGAACAAGGTCTGGCACATGGAGAACAAACCAGAAAACCAGAAAGTCATTGGACTGAAATGAGTCTTCAGGAACAAGGTTGATGAGCATGGAACAGTGGTAAGGAACAAGGTCAAACTTGTAGCCAAAGGATACAATCAACAAGAAGGTATTGATTTTGAGAAAACCGTTGCTCATGTTGCTAGAATTGATATATAACTTAATTTGATTGCGTAAGGACTAAGTTAGGGATAGGTGAAATTGGTAACTTGGAACACTCACAAGTTAGAAATTTCGTATGATTTAGGTTAAGTTGGAATACTCGACAACTTAAGTCTAAAAGTGTTTATGGTTTTATGAGAACACTCAATCACAAAACATAAACGAGAGAGATGAGTATTGAAACTATAACACTCAAGGATTGCATAAACTCACAATGTCGTGTGAATAATTGTATTGAAAACTAATATTAATCTACTTATTATTGATAATAATGTGTCCCTTATATAGGGTACAACTTATGCTAATCCAACTAGAACTAGCTATGTTTATCTACTAGTAAAACAAAACTTATCCTACTTTAATTATTATTACTCATGGGCCTAAAGATAACATGAACAACATGTTTATCTTGTAAAAAATTAAAACTATCTATACGCTAGCTATGCAACAATGTCCCTGCGCTAACCCTAATCCATGGATTGTTAAATCCTTTATGCCACGCACTTCTTGATGACTTAGTATCAGTTCTTTGTCCTCAATGCTTGTATTTACTTCCTGATCATCCTCCCCTTCTTCAAAAGGAATTGACCTCAATTCTTGTATTTGCGTGTCATCCAAGTAAGGACTTAAATCCCCCACGTTGAAAGTGCTAGCTATGCCATATTCATTTCCTATGTCGAGTTTATATGCATTGTCTCCGATTCTATCTATAACTCGAAAAGGTCTTTCATCCCGGGGCATAAGCTTATATTTACGTTTACTTGGAAAACGTTCTTTGCGTAGATGAATCCAAACCAAATCACCCTTTGCGAATACTCGTGGTTTCCTACCCTTATTGGCGTGCTGTTTATACATGCTGTTCACTTTTTCAATGCGTTCCTTCACTTGTTTATAGCTTCACCGTAGTCTGAGCATGTTTCCTAGCATCATCATGGACATACTCGGTTTTTGGTAATTCGATTAAGTCAATAGGTACATATGGGTTAACACCATATACGATCTCAAAGGGAGAATGCTGAGTTGCGTATGTAGGTGTCCTGTTATAAGCAAATTCGGCATGGCATAGCTTAACATCCCAATCTTTACCTGTCTTGCTCACCAGCCCTCGAAGTAAAGAGCCAATTGTCTGGTTTGTGACCTCTATTTGCCCGTCAGTCTGAGGGTGATGGGACGTACTAAACAAAAGTTTGGTGCCGACCAATTTCCATAAACCTTTCCAAAAGTAACTGAGAAACTTACTATCACGATCAGAAACAATAGTTTTTGGAACTCCATGCAAACGAACAATTTCTCTAAAATAAAGATTGGCTAACCCCATTGCATCCTCGGTCTTGTGGCAGGCCACAAAGTGTGCCATTTTTGAAAAACGATCAACTACAACCATGATCGAATCCTTACCCCTTTGCATTCTAGGCAAAGCCACAATAAAATCCATACTGACGTCTTCCCAAGGGAGTTCTCTGGAAGTGGGGTGTAAAGACCCTTGTGAAAAGTTCTCTTGGCACGCTGACAAGTTCCACAACGTGCTAAGACGGCTCGTACATCACCATGCATTTTTGGCCAATAGAAGTGTTCATGCAATAAATCAATAGTTTTATTGATGCCAAAATGCCCTGCTAATCCTCCTCCATGTGCTTCACGAATTAATAGCTCTCGGACGGCGCATTTAGGAATACATAATTTGTTGCCCTTGTATAAAAATCCGTCGACTAGATTGAACTGATTCGCAATACCAGGTTTCCATTCATTGTAAATCGTGTTGAAATCCGAGTCCCCTTCATAGTATTCCTTTATAATTTCGAAACCCAGAACTCTCGAATCCACCATGGCTATTAAGTTATGTTTCCTTGAAAGTGCATCCGCAACCACGTTAGTCTTACCTGCTTTGTATTTTGCGACGAAGTTGAATGATTGTAGGAATTTAACCCACTTTGCATGCCTTGCGTTAATTTTTGTTGACTATTAATGTGCCGCAATGAATCATGGTCTGAATGTAGAACGAAAGCTTGAGGCTTGAGGTAGTGGCTCCAATGGTCTAATGCACGAACCATGGCATAAAACTCCTTGTCGTACGTCGAATAATTCAACTTGCCACTATTCAATTTTTCACTGAAATAAGATATTGGCTTACCTCCTTGCGTCAGAACCGCGCCAATCCCCGTTCCACTCGCGTCACATTCGACTTCAAAAGGCTTCGTGAAGTCTGGCAATGCTAATATGGGAGTATTGCACATCTTCTCCTTCATCAATTCGAAAACCTTTTGTGCCTGTTGCGTCCACATGAATTCCCGTGCTTGGTACACTCCGTGATAGGACTCATAATGGTGCTGAAATTTTTTATGAAACGCCTATAAAACGACGCCAACCCATGAAAAGATCGTGTGTAACTGTGGTTGGTACTGGCCATGAAGCAATTGCCTCTACCTTCTTTGGATCCACCTTTATACCCTCATGCGTAACAATGTAGCCTAGGAATCTGATTTCATGCTGCATAAAATCACACTTCTCTAACTTGGCATAAAGTTTCTGTTTCTGGAGTGCCTCAAATACTTGGCGTAGATGTCCTAGGTGTTCGTCCTCGCCTCCACTGTACACCAAAATATCGTCCAAGTAAACGACCACAAACTTGCCAATGAAAGGACGAAATACTTTGTTCATCAATCTCATAAAGGTACTAGGGGCTTTCGTCAATCCAAACGGCATCACCAACCACTCGTACAAGCCATGCTTTGTTTGAAGGCGGTCTTCCATTTATCACCTTCTCTCATGCGAATCTGATGGTATCCACTTCGGAGATCAATTTTCGAAATTAGTTTGGCACCACTGAGTTCGTCTAATAAGTCATCCAAACGTGGGATAGGAAACCTGTACTTGATAGTGATATTGTTGACGGCTTGGCTATCAATACACATGAGCCATGTCCCGTCTTTCTTTGGTACCAATAGTGTAGGTACTGCACACGGGCTCATACTTTCCCGAACGTAACCTCTCTCCATTAATTCATCAATCTGTGTCTGCATCTCCTTTGTCTCTTCAGGATTGCATCTGTATGGGGGCTTGTTGGGTATTGGTGCTCCAGGTATCAAATCAATTTGATGTTCAATCCCCCTGACTGGTGGTAATCCCTGAGGTAAATCGTCGGGGAAAACATCCTCAAACTCGTGCAATAATTACTTTAACTTGCGATTCTCAACGTCAGTAAACGGCTTTATTTCCTTAGCCACGAGAACATATGCCAGCTGATGATGATGGAATTCCTTCTCAAATTGTTTCCTATTAACATACATCACTTGTTTACCTTCCTTAGGGGTACTCCTTTCCGTGGCCTTGATGTCACTGGGGTTTAATGGAAGCAAAATCCTAGTCTTTCCATCTTGTGTGACCTTGTAGGTGTTAGCCTCTCCATCATGAATGGTCTTCCTGTCAAATTGCCAAGGTTTGCCAAGCAATATATCACAAGCGTCCATAGGTGTTAGCAAAATCCTAGTCTTTCCATCTTGTGTGACCTTGTAGGTGTTAGCCTCTCCATCATGAATGGTCTTCCTGTCAAATTGCCAAGGTTTGCCAAGCAATATATCACAAGCGTCCATAGGTACGATGTCACATAAAACCTCGTCTCGGTATTTACCAATTGCAAAGTTGATTAATGTCTGTTTCCTCACCGAAACTTCGTTATCCTCATCCAGCCACTTAAGTTTGTAGGGTTTAGGGTGTCGTGTCGTTGATAATTGTAGTTTATTAACTAGACCTGCAGCTACTACATTAGCGCAACTCCCCCCATCGACTATCAGTTTACAAGTTGAATCATTCACCTTGCATCGAGTGTGGAAAATATTTTCTCGTTGCATCTCATCCACAGATTTCGAATGTAACACCCTTCTTAAGACCAAGTTGTTTTGTTCCTCCTCTTCCTCGTCACTGCTCTTAGCCCTACATTCTTGGTCACTGTCTACTTCACTCTTGCGATCGTTCTGAAAATTTTCTATCTCGCGTACATCCCTTAATGACAAAACCCGAGAAGTTGGGCACTATCTTTTGTAGTGGCCATAACCCTTGCATTTAAAGCACTGTATCTTGGGCGTGCCATCATCCAAGGTGGCTTCTTTCTTCCCTTTATCTTTCTCCATGCTGGAAGGCGTCTTGTCATCGTTCTTGCTCGCGCCTGAGGCCATGGGTAGTGGTGTTTGCTTCGATGGTGTAGAAAAGGTCTTCGAAAAGTCCTTGTTTGGTGTCCTTTTTCCCTGTGATTCTACCATCATTGCGAGCTTACATAGTTCGTGAAAAGATAGAGTTCGTTGAAGTTCTACCTTGTCACGGATTTCGTAATTTAATCCACCTAGGAATCGAGCCACAGTTTGCTCCTCTTTCTCTTCAATATCACACATGATCGTCAGTTTCTCGAATTCCTCCACGTATTGCGCAATGGTCCTCGTGCCCTGCTTCAACGTTGCTAGTTTCACATATAAAGATTGCTGATAATTATTAGGGATGAACCTTTGCCTTAATACTTTCTTTAGTTTCTCCCAAGTTTCGATCTTTTTCTTGCCTTCCCTACTGCATTGTTTCTTTAAGTTTGCGTACCATATGGCTGCGTATTTTGTTAATTTGGCCACTGCAATCTTGAATTGTTTTTCGTCGCTGGTCCCCTTGTACTCGAAGAATCTTTCTAATGCCAATTACCAATCAAGATAGATTTCGGGTTCACCTTGGCCATCATAATCACTTACTTCGAATTTGAGCCCACGATCATCATCTGCTTTGTCGTTCTTGTTATTCCTGGATTCGTGGTTGATAACCTTGAGGGTCAGCTGTGTGACCATTTCCTGTAGTGCTGCTGTTTGTTGCGCTAAGGCTTAAATCAATGGATCCTGTTGAATAATTTGATTATTTGTGTCGTTGACTCCCATGATTGTCGCACAAGCCTAGAGCTCTTGATACCACTTGATATATAACTTAATCTGATTACATAAGGACTAAGTTAGGGATAGGTGAAATCGGTAACTTGGAACACTCACAAGTTAGAAATTTCGTATGATTTAGGTTAAGTTGGAATACTCGACAACTTAAGGCTAAAAGTGTTTATGGTTTTATGAGAACACTCAATCACAAAACATAAACTAGAGAGATGAGTATTGAAACTACAACACTCAAGGATTGCATAAACTCACAATGTCGTGTGAATAATTGTATTGAAAACTAATATTAATCTACTTATTATTGATAATAATGTGTCCCTTATATAGGGTACAACTTATGCTAATCCAAATCCAACTAGAACTAGCTATGTTTATCTACTAGTAAAACAAAACTTATCCTACTTTAATTATTAGGAAAAGTTGACAAAAATAAGCCAACTTTTACCCAGTCTTCCACATTTAAGTCAACCTTTTGAAAATCCAGAGATAATACAACCTTTGCATCATTTAAGCTAAATTTAGGTCAGATTACCTGTGACTTGTTCGTAACCGGCGGTGAAAAATATTTTGATTTTTTTCCTTATTTCTTTGATTAATCTTCTCCCTCTTTCTTCTAATCTCCTCCCCCTCTCTCTCTCCTCCTCCCACTTGATCATTCGACATCACCACCACTTCTTAGTCTCCTCCTTCTTTGTCTCTTCTCCTCCTACTTCATTCACCGACACCACCACCAATCACTGCCATCAATTTATTCTCTCTCTTCTACTACAACCACCACCATCACTGACTTCTCCTTTGTAATTTCGACTTGGTGCAGTGGGTGGAAAATGGTGGTTTCGGGCTAGGGGTTTGGGTGGTTATGGTGGATTTCAGATTTGGGTTTGTGTTGGATTTTGGGGGTTTTGGGCTGGGGTTTGGATGGTTTCCGGCTGGGGGTTTTAAGGTTTAGGGTGGTTTTGGGATGGTTGACAATGGTGGTGGGACTGAATTGACAGGGTGGTGGGGCTGGGTTTGGTGCTGGTGGGGGCTGGGTATGTGGTGGTGATGGTGGGGTTGGGCTAATAGTAGTGGTGCGACTGGGTTGGTGGTAGTGGGGTCAGGTTCAATGGTGGTGGGGATAGGTTAGTGGTGGTGGAGCTAGGTTATATGGTTGGCGGTGGTTGGTGGTAGGGTTGGGTTAATGGTGGTAAGTGGTGAGGTTGGGTTAGTGGTGTTAATTAATCATAGGAAAAAAAAAGGAAAAAAAAAATAATTACAATAAACCTGCTACAACCTGTGTTAGCAGGTAACAAGAGTCCCCTGTCCTAATATTGGTTTAAATGATATAAAGGTTGTATTAACTCTGGATTATCAAATGGTTGGCTTAAATGTGGAAGACCGGGTAAAGGTTGGCTTATTTTTGTCAATTTTTCCTAATTATTATTACTCATGCGCCTAAAGATAACATGAAAATCATGTTTATCTTGTAAAACATTAAAACTATCTATACCCTAGCTATGTAACAATGTCCCTGCGCCAACCCTAATCCATGGATTGTTAAATCCTTTATGCCACGCACTTCTTGACGACTTAGTATCAGTGCTTTGTCCTCAATGCTTGTATTTACTTCCTGATCAAGAATAGAAGCAATAAGAATATTAATTGCATTTATTGCATTCATGGGATTCAAGTTGTACCAAATGAACGTAAAATTTGCATTTTTAAATGGATTTTTACTTGAAGACATCTATATGAAACAACCTCCCAAAAAAGAATGTAATGTGCTCTTGTTTGCATTAGTTTAAGATTTGTTTGGATTATTTAAGATTTTACCTATTACCTTCTTAAGAAATGTGTAAGATTGATCAAGGGCTTAAAGCTTGCCCAGCATCCTTTCATTAATCATGAATATATAGTACAAAGTTATCTTTTGCAGATTACAATCAATTTAGGTCTAAAAATAAGGAGAGAATATCTCTCAAGAATATTACCTAAAATAAGATAAATCAATTAACCCCAAAATAATCCTAACACCCCCCTTCAAGTGGGAGCATGGGAAGTAATAATGCCCAACTTGCTTAATAAATAATCAAACTGGGATTTTCCGAGAGCTTTGGTGAAGATGTCAGCAAGTTGCATATGAGTGGGAATGTAGGAGGGAGCTATGAGACCATCAGTAATTGCATCTCATATAAAGTGACAATCCACTTCGATATGTTTTGTTCGTTCATGAAAAACAGGATTCCTGGCAATATGTAACGCTGACTGACTGTCACAAAATAAATCAATGGCCTTGGGATGATGCACTCCCAAGCTCAGAAGCAAGCCTTTTAACCATTTTAACTCACAAGTGATGGCAGCCATTGATCGATACTCTGCCTCTGCGGAACTTCTAGAAACTATATTCTGCTTTTTAGTTTTCCATGAAATAGGAGATTGACCCAAAAAGACGAGCCAACCGGTCAAAGATCGACGTGTAATAGGACACGCGGCCCAATCGGAATCGCACCACCCTTGAAGAGTCAATTCACTGTCGGATCGTAACAAAATACCTTGCCCGGGAGTACCTTTCAAGTACCGTACAACCCGCAAGGCAGCTTCCCAATGTTCTGTCTTGGGTTCATGCATGAACTGAGAAAGTATGTGAACAGAATAAGCCAAATCCGGCCGAGTGACTGCAAGATAAATCAACCTGCCAACAAGTCTACGATATGATTCAGGATCAGCAAGTAATTCCCCCGATGCTTGACCAAGTTTATGATTTTGCTCAATCGGAAAGCCAACTGGTTTAGACCCTAATAAACCTGTTTCAGTGATGATATCGAGAGTATACTTTCTTTGACAAAGAAACAGACCCGAAGGACTACGAGCAACTTCTATGCCCAGACAATATTTCAGCGTACCAAGATCTTTCATATGAAAACAGTCACTGAGATAAGTTTTAAAAGCCCTCAAAGCAACGGAATCGTTCCCAGATATGATCAAATCATCAACATATACAAGTATATTGATTTGCACCGAGTCACAAGTATAAGTAAACAATGAATAATCCGAATAAGACTGAAGAAAACCATATTCTTTCAAGGCAGATACGAGCTTGGTAAACCAACATCTGGGAGCTTGTTTTAAACCATAAAGAGATTTTCGAAGGCGACATACCTTATTTGTGTGAGAAGAATTAAATCCTGGAGGAAGTTTCATGTATACTTCCTCATTAAGGTCACCATGTAAAAAGGCATTGTGAACGTCCATTTGGTGCAATTACCAATTTTTGGATGCCGCAATTGCTAAGAAAGCACGAACAGTGACCATTTTAGGCACATGAGCAAAAGTCTCATTATAGTCAATGCCTTCCTTTTGATGGTTCCCAAAAACAACAAGTCGGGATTTGAGCCGCTCCACACTCCCATCTGACTTATACTTGATACGATAGACCCATTGAGTTCCAAGAGCACGCTTGCCAGGAGGAAGATCTTCCATGGTCCAAGTACCATTATTTTCTAAGGCCCGAATTTCATCTTGCATAGATTTTCTCCAACCGTCATCTTTCATGGCTTCCTTAAATGAACGTGGCTCTTTGCCCGAAATAATAGCTGCAATAAAAGTCCGATATCGCAAAGAATAATCGTTACAATTAATGTAATGTGCTATAGGATAAGGAGTACCTGAGGGATGCTGAGGAGACGAAGTGTTAGAAGATGGAAGAGATGAACTTTTCGTAAAGAGGGTATGAGTAGCATAATCACGATGCCGAACATTAGGAATTTTCTCCCGAAAGCCACGACCCAAATTAGCATTTTGTGGCTCACTAGGCTGCTGAGGTGGATCATTAATTAACGAAGATGGGGCTGCAGAAGAAAGATGCGTGGGAGAGATATGCTGGACCTCATCCAGCCCATCTGGCGCTGGGAAACCAGCGGCCAAATCAGTGGGTGTGGACTGGGCCTCGTGTGGTCCAGCGGTATTAGCGGTATTAGGATTGGGCAGCTCACATGTTTGGGTTTGTGTTTGGCAAGGAATCCCCCCCTCAAAAGGAATATTATCAGCTGGTTTGGACAATTCTTGTACCACTATATTTTCACGAACACCACACAAATCATTTTCACATTTAGCAAAGTCATAGTGAATGTCATCGAACATGGGCACAATTTTTTCTGGGGTAATATTTGATGCAACAGGATCAAGAGAAGGGAACTCTTCTTCAAAACATTTTACATCACGCGACACAAAAAAAACCTTAGAATCCAAATCGAAAAGTTTCCATCCCTTTTGACCAAATGGGTATCCCATGAAAACACACTTACGACTTCTGCTTGCAAATTTGTCTCCTTTTGATTTTTGATCGTGGGCAAAACAGTGGCAACCAAAGGTTCGGATTGTGTTGTAAGAAGGTGGAGTATTAAAGACTATTTCGTAAGGACTTTTATTTTGGAGAAGAGGTGAAGGGGTACGGTTTATTAAATGAGCAGCGGCTAAAACACTTTCCCCCCAGAAATATATTGGCAAGTTTGCTTGAAATCTTAACGCTCTCTCGAGATTTAATATGTGTTTATGTTTTCGCTCAACCCTCCCATTTTGTTGTGGCGTCCCAACACAAGAGGTTTGAAACAAAATTCCAGTAGCATTAAAATAATCAAGCAAACACTTAAACTCAGTACTATTATCACTTTGAACCACCTTAATACTCTGTGAAAATTGTCTATCAATCATAGCAACAAAAGTCATAAACATACGGAATACCTCAGTTTTATCAATCATCAAATAAAGCCAAACAGCTCTAAAAAAATCATCAACAATAGTGAGAAAATATCGGGCACCACAAGAAGATGGATGTCTATAAGGACCCCAAAGATCACAATGAATTTTTTCAAAAATCCTAGAAGCTTTATTCTCACTTAAAGAAAATTTATCCCTTGGGTGTTTAGCACGAAAACAGATTTCACATGCTTTATTTAAACTACCCTTACAGCTACTAACAGGAGGAAGAAGCTTCACTACTTTTTCAGACGGATGACCCATTCTCTTGTGCCACAACTCCAATGTAGAAGAAACTGCATGTACGGAAATCTGTTGCTTCGGTTTGGCTCCTTGAAAGTAGAAAAGTCCATCTCGTCTAACACTCGTTCCAATCATCTCCCTCGACCGGTCCTGTATAGCACCAGAATTAGAAGTGAATTGTACAGTACATTGTAAATGATCAATTAATTGCGATACAGAAATTAAATTGCAGTGTAATTTCGGAACAAAAAGCACGTTATTAAGGGTTATTTTGCTCGATAAATAAACCAAGCCCTCTTTTGTTGCTGTCACAGTCTTCCCATTAGGAAGACCCACAGGACATGAAACCTTGTGAACATCATTAAGCCATGAATCTATACAACTAACGTGCCTTGAAGCACCAGTATCTATTATCCACATGTGACTATCAAACGCACCCGTTAATCGATCGTCAGGAATTCTAGTGTTACCAATGAAGCCAGCCAAGACCTTCCATTGCTCGGCAGAGAAGACTTGCGAATTGGACTGAGATGATTGCCCAACTAAAGAGGGAGAAGAGGCAGTGCTGCTGCCCGTAGCTGCTGCGTTGGCCCGGACAAAGCCGCGGCCTCTTCCAGCGGGTGGTGGTGGTTTCCCACGGGATGCTCCTCCTTGAACCTTAGATTGATTGTGCCACCACTCAGGGTAGCCAATTAACTCAAAACAACCAGACACGAGATGCCCGGATTTCTTGCAATGCGAACAAGTGAGATGAGACTTGTCCTGCTTATCTCGTTGGTCAGCAGAAGAGTCGGACTTGGTCCCCCCTGGTGGCGTCCGTACAGCGAAACCCATGGCTTCTGGTGGTTTGTCGTCCGGCAAGGACTTGGCTAGACGAACCCTTTCATCTTGTACCACCAACTGGTAGGCACGGTCGAGAGAAGGCAGAGGATCATGAGATAAAATGTTGGCACGAACCTGAGCAAAATATTCAGTATACAAGCACATTAGAAATTGATGGAGTCGCGTATTTTCACGGCGTTTTTCATGCTCCACCCCTGTTGTACAAGTGCTGCAACAGGAGCATGTAATTAAAGGCTCGTAATTGTTCAATTCTTCCCACAAAGATGTTAATTTGCCAAAATATGTGGCAACTGACATGAGTTTCGGTTGTTCACAACGGGTGATGGACGATTTGAGTTGTTGAATACGGGGGCCATTAACAATGGCAAACTGAGATTTAAGGGTATCCCACAGGCGTTTAGCGTCTGGGTATTTGGACAGAGTAGCCTTGATTTCTGGGTCAATGGTGTTCATGAGCCACGAAATTAACATGGCATGTAATGTATTCCAATCATCTTTCGTACAAGAAGTAGAAGGAGAAGAGATTGAGCCGTTTAGGAAGACGAATTTTCGTCGAGCCTCCAACGCGGTTTGTATATCGTTAGCCCATTCATCGTAATTTTCGCCGCGAAGGCGAGTCGGAGTGATAAAATCACCTGGACGGTCGTGAGGACCAAGGTAATATGGGGAAGTGGTGTCTATGCGTGGTGGGGGTGGTGGCGGTGGCGGATTTTTGATCGCCAGCTATTGTTAAAGGTTTTTAAGTTTCCTGAGCGACTGATACCATGTAAGATTGATCAAGGGCTTAAAGCTTGCCCAGCATCCTTTCATTAATCATGAATATATAGTACAAAGTTATCTTTTGCAGATTACAATCACTTTAGGTCTAAAAATAAGGAGAGAATATCTCTCAAGAATATTACCTAAAATAAGATAAATCAATTGACCCCAAAATAATCCTAACAAAATGGCTATTAGTAAGTTGATAAGAAACTCTAATCTAACTTGTTTTTGAAACTAATATGTTTTCGAAATAAAAGATTTTGGGTAATGTCTTTATAATTGGAAAAGAATGGTTGAACTTTAGAAATTCATAGTATAATTGGAAAAACTATCTTGGTTCTCTTAAATAAGTTGGCTAGATAGATAGATAAAAAAATGTGAGTTTTTGAGCCTATTAGACTGACACATCTGAATCAGTCTTTACTTTTTTTTTTTCTTGTGTGATAGTTCCTCAATGAAGTGTGGCTCTTAAGCTTGACTCAGTGCTCTTTGAGACTTTTGTGACAAATGCTATGAAGAAATTATTTAGGCGTTCTTATCATTTTTTAGCCTCATATATTTTATTTCATATAATATTTCCCTTTGTTTTGCCCTTCTTAAAAATCCATGTTTAGTTGCTAACCATACATTACAAACATGCAGCCTCCTACATATTATACCCAAGCTTGGCTAAGGGGAGTTATTATATTGAGTTTGTATTGTAAGTTTGCTTTATAATGGAGAAATATGGAAAGACAACAGAAAAAAAAAAACAAGGGTGATGAAATTGAGAAAATTATTATTGAAAAAAAAAAGTTTGAAAATCATAGAAAGGTGAAAATGCTATAAAATATCCACATAAGTGTTGAAATTGCATTACTTGTCCAGGATATGGTGAATAATATGAAATAAAAAAAGAGTTGGAGTTTGATGTTTATCATATAAATGGAGTTTGTTGTGACTGAAACATCACAAGTCATGTATATTTTTTTCTGCTCCCTTTAGCTTGGCTTCTTTTAACTCCACATTTCTAAATATTATCCCTACCCTTTAATCGTAGCCATATTACAACCCTTTACAAGCACTTTTAATCTTTATGCGTCTTGTCGCTCTTAAAGTGGAGAATTGAGACGATAGTCAAGTTTGAAGAAAATTACTTTATTTTGAGTCAACTTGGTTACATGTTTGAGGGAATATTATTTGACCCTAAGCACATGAGAGTAGAGTGTTTAAATTTATACCTATAAGGGTCAATCTATTGAATTTCATGTATTCACAAGGTTAAAGGCATGCTAGCTATTTTCCAGTTGCAGATAAAATTATTTGTCCATGAAGTTTCTACTTATCTAATTTAGTTATTTCGTCTAAAGAAATTTGAGGTGGTGAATTACATCTTGCATTTAGTTTACTCTTAGTGGTATTTTGATCAAGGACGACCAAAAGCTAAGTGTGGGCAATTTGAGAAGTGTCTATTTGTACATATTTTTACCATTTAATATAATACTTTTAATGTCGTATGTTGAGTTATGTAGGTTAAAAATTATACTTCTAGGATATTTTGATTTCATCACTTGATAATTGTTTTTTGTGTTTAAAAGATGAATTTGGGTCTATATTAATTATTTAGTGATAACGTATTTGAATAACGTTTGGAAAGATGCCCTAAATTCGAGTAATACTAATTCAGCAGGGATGATATTGTATTTTTGTTATATCTCACTCATACAGAGTCAAAACGAGACAATTCAAGTGGCTACGAAAAGCTGAGATCGAGAACTACAACTACTTAGAAGAAAGCAAGAGCTAATTCATCTGTTTACTGGGTCAAAATTACATTATCGAGAAGCAACCCATATTGATGCAATTGTATTGAGTTGAATATTAATGACCCACATGTATCACTTGTACTCACCAACAAGCTTCCAACCCCAATACGTACACACTAACAACAAAGCAAAAAGGACAAAAAGGCCCAAGTATTCATAAAGAAAAAAAGAAAGAAAGAGTGAGTAGTGGAGATCAAAAGAAGAAACCCATTGTTTCTTGTTGGGCTACAAAAATACCACGTGGTATTGAAAGAAAAGGAGGGTTTTTATAGAAGACCCACAAGAACAACAATAATAAAAGGGAGAGATAAGTAGGGCTATTCAGAGTGAGGTATGGACCGCACCAAACCGTTTTTTTTTGCGGTTTGGGTTGGTTTGCGGTTTCAAAATTGCGATTTGGGCTACGATTTCAAGCAAACCGCGATTTGCTGTTTGGGTTGAGTTTTGAGTTTTTGTAAACCGAAACCGCAACGTAAACCGTAGTTTTTTATTATATAATTTTTTAATATTTATTTTATCTATTTTTGATTTTTTTTAAAAAATACACTTGTTGACACTTGACAATACTATACGCTATTAGGTTAGGTTAATGGTTTTGCCTCTTTGGCTCTTCGCAAATTGCAAGTTCGCAATCATATACATTCTGCTGCTCATTCTCATCTACTCACTATTGCTTATTTGCTCCTCTAATCCTCTTCCAAATCTCGTGAATACACATCTGTTGCTCTAAGATAGTGAGATCTCCCCACATTCTCATCTGTCCCAAGAAGCTTTAATCCCCTGCATCACGTGACTCTGCGAGGCTACAACTGCAGATTGCTCTAGGGTTTTTCGAACTTGCAGACTGCTCAGGTCATCTCTCTCCTCCTTTCTCACTTCCTTGAATTATGATGTTTATTTTTTCATTCTTGATTGTTTATCTTAATTTATTTTATCAATTCCTTGAATTATGAATTTATTATTCTTGCTGTTAAATGTGTTAATTGCATCGATTTTTCACTCTTGATTGGTTATCTTAATTTATTTTATCAATTCCTTGAATTATGAATATATGATTCTTGGTGTTAAATGTGTTAATTGCATCCTACTCATAACCATCTTCTTTTTCCCTTTTTTTTCTAATATTTCAGTTTATGCTAGATTTCAAGTCGTCCTTTGTCTTCCACAACGGAGTCAAGTAATGGGTCTTGCAATGTAAGTTATCTAGTATTTTATTTTCTATTACCCTTCAATTTATTTTCTTCAAATTGTCGTGGCATTAATTTGTTTAATAATCTAACTTGTGTAAACTTGTACTATGAAAATTTTAGATGGACACTACTTCAGAGGATACCCCAAAAATAGTTGGAACTTCCCTTGATGGATATGAAAATGAGGAGATAGAAGGATTTATTGATAAAGTAGAAAGGGAGACAACAAAAAACTGCACAAAAGAGGAAGTCCACTAAAGAACGATTAAATATATGGGATCGATTCACCAAATTCATTGCAAAAGGTCAGGGAAGGTGTAAGTGTAACTACTGTGGTACGCCATACAAGTGTGCTCCTAGAGTAAATGGCACTAGCACTTATAGAAAACACTTGTATAAATGCTCAAAATTTCCCTTGAATAAATGCAAACAACCAGAGCCTAATCAAACTCAACAAACCTTTCAGTCTTTTGTAAATGAAGATGGGGAGCAGGAGGGTAGTGTGAAATTTTTATTTTAAATTAAGACAAGTGTAGGAAAGGTTTATCATTCATGGTCATAATAGATGAGCTTCCATTTAGGTTAGTCGAACGGCAAGGATTTAGACACTTTTTCTCACTGATGACTAATAAATTTCACATCCCTTCTCCAATTACTGTTGCTAGAGATCGTTATGAGATATTTATGGAAGAAAGAGTGAAATTGCACACCTTTTTAAAGACTAATTGTAGAAAAGTATGCCTCGCAACAGACACATGGACATCGATACAAAAGATTATTTATATGTGTCTTACCGCTCATTTATCGATAATGATTGGAAACTAAACAAGAGAATATTGATTTTTTTCATATCAAGTCATAAAGGTGAAGCTATTGGAAAGGACATTGAGAAATGCTTGCTTGCTTGGGGTATTGAGAATGTTATGACTGTTACGGCAGATAATGCAAGTTCAAATGATACCGCTATTGTTTATCCGAAAAAAAGACTCAACAATTGGAGGACAAGTGTTGTGAAAGGAGAGTTTTTGCATGTAAGATGTATTGCTCATATCATGAACCTAGTTGTCACTGATGGTGTGAAACTAGTTAGCGATTCACTTCATAGAGTTCAAAATGCTGTAAGATTTGTTAGGTCATCCTCCAATAGAGTTGAGAAGTTCAAAAGATGTGCTGTTGTAGAGAAAATTTCAACTCAAAGCATGTTGTATTTTGATGTTCCAACTCGATGGAACTCAACTTACTTGATGTTGAACACAGCGATAAAATTTATAAATTCCTTTGAAAGATTTGATGGTGAAGACAATCATTATCATGATGATCTTTGGGATGTCAACGGTTATGGGAATGGGTTAGGGAAGCCTGTATTTGAGGACTGGGATCATGTGAAGAACTTGATAATATTATTGGAGGCTTTCTATAGTTTGACTTTGCGTGTCTCAGGTTCATTGTATGTTACTTCTGACACTTATTTTCATGAGGTAACAGATGTTGATTGTCTATTGAAACAATGGTGTGACAGCTCCAATGAAGATTTTAAAAGTATGGCTCTTAAAATGAAATAAAAGTGTGATAAGTATTGGGGTGATCCTACAAAATTTGATGTGATGCTATTTTTGTCTGCTGTACTTGATCCACGATATAAATGGGAATGGGAGTGTGTGGAGTATGGGATCTATCAAATGTATGAAACTGACGTAGCTTTAGTTGTTTGCACTCGAGTGAAAAAGGCTTTTAGGGACATCTTTTATGAGTATAGCCATAGGGACTCACTAGGAGCCAATCGACCAACTTGTACTCAAACCGGGGTTCCCTATTTTATTGGGGTAGGTGTTGAAACAAGTAAAGAGAACAAGGCAATTATAAGGGCTCGATATAAGAAACTTAAAGCCACCAAAGAGGACGGGGATTCCAAATCAGAGATAGAAAAGTATTTAGATGAGGAAACTGTAGAAGATGTCGATGATTTTGATATATTGGAACGTTGTAAAACCAATACATTACGATTTCCTACTCTTTCACTCATAGCTCATGATGTTTTGGCTATTCCTGTTTCGACCGTCGCATCTGAGAGTGCTTTTAGCACCGAAGGTCGAGCTCTTGACCATTTGGGAGTTCATTAACTCCTAAAATAGTGGAACTCATTTGTGGTCAAGATTGGCTTCGAACCTCCCCCGTTGATGTTGAAGAGAAAATGGAGGAGATTGAAAAACTAGAGAGTGGTATGTGATTTTTGCCCCCTTTTAACTTTGTTCAGTTGATGGTTACTTGTTTTTTCTTCTCACTATTTATTTACAATCCTTATTGCTTTCTTTAGATATCTTGAAGATTAGTTTAGCACCTTCTCCCATTGTTATTGACTGAGCTTGGACACTTTCGAACTTGAACACTTGCTGTTGTTATACTGCTGTTGTATGGTGCTGTTGTATGCTGCTGTTGGTATGTTGTTGTTGTTATTGTTATTTCACTATTTTGATAATGACATATAATTAAAGTTTACGTGATTTTAGTTTATTAAGTCCGATTTTTAGTTTATTATGTTAGAAGTAATTTTATATGTCTTAGATTTATTTTTCTTATTTTGTTTATTTTATTTTGTTAGATTTATTCTTTTAATTTTAATTACTTTAATTATCTTTAGATTTCACAAATAATATGTTAAATAACTTATGAAGAATTGATTAGGGTTTTAATCAAGATTAAGTTGTTTATAACTTATTTGTGATATTCGGTTAATATTATGGATGTAACAAATTTAATATATTAAGGTTTCATAATATTTTGTTTAGTTAGTGTGTGCAACATCTTTGATTCTCCTACAATCTAGGAGACGCCAATCACTAACCAAAGTATGCGCTTAATAATATATTGTTGAGGTAGTTCCTACATTTTAGGAACCACAACAACTAATCTATTTATAAGGCGTGCGAACGTGGAGAAGTGGCTACGTTTAAGGAAGCCCAACTGCCAACGGAATTATCACAATGGATACATTGTGGAGAAGTGGCTGAAGCTATGTGGGATAATGGAGAAGATCTTGGAGAAGATTGTGGAGCAGAACTCGAGAAGAGAGGTCCCTACAAATAGAGTTCTGTAATGATCTCATAAAATATACTTTCAGAATTTTATGTAATATTCTTAGTGAAAGTACATTCGGTTGTCTTATTCTTAGAAATTGATGTATTATAGATTGGGTTGAGTGAATCTAAGTATGTAATCATTTTGAGAGAAAAAGAGAAAGAGAAAGAGAAGAGAGAAAGAGAAAAGACTTTGAGTTAAGTCAAGGGAGAAGTCAACTGTTCAGGGGGAACAGGCTGACAGGGAACCAGTTCCTATAGGAACAGAGTTGGTCCAAGTTTAGGTTGTACAAAAGAGAGTCTTTTGGCCTAAAAGTTATCAAAGAGAATTGAGTCAAAATCCCTCGTGGTCAAGGTTTTTCTTCCTATTGGGCCTAGGAAGTTTTTCTTGTAAAAATCTCGTGTTCCTAGTTCTTTCTTATTTCATGCAATTATTTCTTTCTTATTCAATCATTCTTTTATTTCCTTAAAAAGTTTGAAAATCTCTCCAACTACAATTCACCCCCCCTCCCTCTTGTAGTTGCTTAAGTGTTCGTCCAAGACTAACAATTGGTATCAGAGCATAGTTCCTCCAAAATCAGTTAACACTGAGGAGCTAGTTCTCGGAAACGATGAACACATCAGGAGAAAGATTGGAAGAAGGTTACTCCACTCAGCGTCCTCCAATGTTTAATGGCAAGTATTATCCATACTGGAAGAATCGTATGGAAATATTTATCAAGGCAGGAAAATTATCAAGTTTGGAGAGTAATAGAGATCGGTGACTTCGAAGTCACAGAGAAAAATGAAAAAGGTGATAAAATCCCCAAGCCACTCTCCAAATATGATAAAGATGACTTTGAAAAGATGGAGATGAATAACTTGGCCAAAAAGATTCTCCACTGTGGTCTTGGTCCCAACACAATCGAATCATTGGATGCAAATCAGCCAAGCAAATGTGGGAACTTCTTTAAGTTACTCACGAAGGAACAAACGAAGTCAAGAGATCAAAGATTGACATGCTCATGCACAAATATGAGCTATTTCAAATGAAGCCTAAGGAGTCTGTTCAAGAGATGCTCACAAGATTCTCCAACATCATTAATGAACTTGAATCTCTAAGAAAGATCATCACTCCCGAGGAACAAGTACGAAAAGTTCTACGAAGTCTTCCTTAGGATGAAAAATGGATGGCAAAGGTTACTGCCCTGCTTGAAACAAATGATTTCACCACATTCAATATCGAACAACTTTCCGGTTCCTTGTTGACTCATGAAATCCATCTAGGAACTCATGAAGTTGACTCTAATAGGCCTAAGGCATTGGCTCTTAAGTCCGATGACTTAGAGGATTCAGAAACTGACGATGAAGAGGCAGCACTGATCGTGAAAAGGTTCAAAAAGTTCTTCAACAAGAACTACAAAGGGAAGAACTTGAAAAAGCCAGGAAAGTTAAGCTGTCACAAGTGTGGAAGTCCGGATCACTTTATAAAGGAATGCCCTCTCTGGGAAAATGAAAAGAGCAAAGGAAAGTACAAGGAGAAGGGAAAGGAACAACAAAAACCTTTCTCAAAAGTTGATATGAGAAGGGCCATGGTAGTTGCCTGGGGAGAATCCGATTCAGACGAGGAGCAAGAACAACCAGAAGAGGAGACAGCTCATTTATGTCTTATGGCAAAAACAGACGAAGAAGAAGACTTGCCAAACAACAAGGTACGCATAAATGTTATTGAAGAAGAGTTAAAAGAACTTTCAAAGAATCAATTAATAAAACTACTTTTGGAAACTTTGGATGACTGCAAGGCCATTGTGTTAGAAAAGAAAATTTAGAAAAAGCCTTAGAAGTCACCAAAGGTCATTCAAATTGGTTTAAAACAGTGAATGCAAACATTGAGGAAAGATTCTTTGAAGTCTTTGATGAAAACCGACGTATTCGAGAAGCTTTTGAAAATGCTAAAAATGAAAATTATTTCTTGAATATGGAAATGGCTGAATTGAAACTATTCGTTCCTGAAGGAACTAGTTCCTCTATAAATATCAGATCCGAGTTCGAAAAGTTAAAATTCGAACATGAAAAAGTTTTGAGTAAATATCTGGTACTTAAAGAGAAAATGGAATCTTCAAGAACGACTCTTCCTGATCCAGTAAGCTGGATACAAAAATATAAAAATGAAGGAAGAAGTGGGTTAGGTTTCAATCACAAGAAGAAAAACAAAATGAAAAAATATGTTGATTTTCCAAGCAGCCGAATATGCTCTTATTGTGGGAACAGTGGACACTTAGTGTCTGACTGTTCCTCCAGAGAAGAACATATTGAAATGAACACCCACTTAGTTAAACAAGTTTGGAAAGTTAAGAGAAATACAGGCCCGACAGAGGAACCCAAGTCAAACTAGGTTCCTACCACTGACTACTTGCTTTGATACAGGCTAAAGTGAGGGGGAACATCATGTGGTACCTCGATAGCGGTTGTTCTAAACACATGACAGAAGATAAAGAGAAATTTCTCTCGCTTTCAGCCTATAGGAGGAACTGTGACCTTCGGAGACAATCTTACCGGTAACATAGTTGCAATAGGGAAGGTAGGAAATTCTAAGTCACATTCCATAGACAATGTATTTTTGGTCGAGGGTTTAAAACACAATCTGCTTAGTATTTCTCAATTTTGCGACAAAGGGAACAGTGTAAATTTTACTGATGAATGTTGTGTAGTAAGTAATGCAGGAACATGTACCAAAATCCTAGAAGGAACAAGGAAAGAGAACACCTACGTTGTTGATCTCAACCTTGTTCCTAGGAACAATCTAACGTGTTTAACTGCCGTCGATAATGAACCACTTCTTTAGCATAAAAGATCTGGTCACACAAGTATGGCATTACTCCAGAAGCTAAGTGGTAAGGACTTGGTGGTTGGATTACCAACTATCAAACTCTTAAACCATGAAGTTTGTGGACCCTGACCAAAAGGTAAACAAGTTAGATCCTCGTTCAAATCAAAGAAAATGGTAAGCACACAAAGTCCCCTTGAATTGATTCATATGGACTTATGTGGCCCTGTTCGAATCCAAAGTCGATTTGGTAAGAGATATGTGCTTGTAATAGTTGATGATTTTTCAAGATACACTTGGGTTATTTTTCTCCATAGAAAAGATGAGACATTTGATGAATTTGTTAACTTTGCAAAAAGAACTCAAAGAATAAGTGGTTTTAAAATTAAGCACTTGCGTTCTGATCATGGTAAGGAGTTTGAAAACTCCAAATTTGATGAGTTTTGCAGAAATGAAGGTCTTGATCACAACTTCTCAGCTCCTAGAACTCCACAACAAAATGGTGTGGTAGAACGGAAGAATCGCACTTTGGAGGACATGGAAAGAACAATGATCATAGCAAGCAATCTTCCGAATAATTTCTTGGCTGAAGCAGTGAATACGGCATGCTACATAATCAATAGAGTCATGCTAAGACCTATTGTCTTGAAGACCCCTTATGAGCTTCTCAAAGGAAGAAAACCCAATATCTCGTACTTTAGAATCTTTGGCTGTAAATGCTTTGTACATAACAGTGGTAAAGACAATTTAGGAAAGTTTGATGCTAGAAGAGATGAGGCTGTTTTTCTTGGATATGCTTTAAGTAGTAAGGCATATAGAGTTTACAACAAACGAACAATGTGTGTTGAGGAACCAAGTCATGAAAATGACTTTGAAATAGGACTGACTCGTATTGAGGAGTCAGTAAACATTGATGAGGAACTAACACCTGCAGGAACTTACAAAAAGCATAGTTCTGAAGAAGAGATAGCAGTTCCTGATCCTGTTATACAGGAGGAACAGGCACCAGAAATTCATCCAGTAGACGAGACGAATGAAGCTCCTCAAACTGAAGGAGCAGAGACAAGAAGATTTGAACCAAGACCGTGGAAACACTTGAAATTCCATCCATTGGATTTAATAGTAAGTGATATTGAAAAGGGAACTCAAACGAGATCCCAACTGAAAACTTTCTGTGCTTTCCATGCCTTTTTGTCTATGATAGAACCACGAGATCACAATGATGCCCTACTGGAGCCTGACTGGATAAACGCCATGTAAGACGTCTATGTGGAACAACCTCTTGGTTTTGAAAACCTGGATCTTCCGAATCATGTCTATAAGCTAGATAAAGCTCTTTATGGGATTAAGCAAGCTCCTAGATCATGGTATGAAAGACTTTCAAAATTCTTACTTTCTAATGACTTTATACGAGGCAAAGTTGATAGGACCCTGTTCCTTCAATCCAAAGGAACAGACATCCGAGTGGTTCATATTTATGTGGATGATATAATTTTTGGTGCAACTAACGAATCTCTTTGTAAAGAATTTGCTGAGTTAATGTGTAGTGAATTTGAAATGAGTATGATGGGAGAGTTAAACTTCTTTCTCGGTTTGCAAATCAAGCAAACTGAAAAAGGAACAATGATCCATCAACAAAAATATGTAAAGGTGTTATTGAAAAAATATGGACTGGATCAAGCAAAATCAAACCATATTCCTATAGGAACAGGTACAAGGTTAGATGAGGATCAAAGTGGTAAGTCCGTAGATCATAAACTCTATAGAGGTATGATTTGTTCCTTACTTTACTTAACTGCTAGTAGGCCTGATATATCCTTTAGTGTTGGTTAATGTGCAAGATTCCAATCAAATCCTAAGGAATCCCATTTGACAGCTATCAAAAGAATTCTTAGATATTTGAAAGGAAGTGACGATCTTTGCTTGTTCTATCCTCGAAGTGACATCTTTGATCTAGTAAGCTATTCCGATGCTGACTGTGCTGGAGACTTAGTGAATCGCAAAAGTACATCGGGTATTATCCAGTTCCTAGGATCAAGCTTTGTTTCTTGGAGCTCAAAGAAATAAAATATTGTTGCTCTTTCCACAGCAGAAGCTGAATACGTGGCAGCTGCTGCATGCTGTTCTCAAGTATTATGGATCAAGCAACAGGTACGTGACTTTGGCATAAAATTCAAGTGTGTTCCTATATTCTGTGATAACACTAGTGCTATTTGCATTTCCAAGGATCCAGTTCATCACTCTAGAGTCAAGCATATTCACATTAGACATCATTTCCTAAAAGACAATGTAGAGAAGGGATTAGTCAAAGTTGATTTTTGTCCTACTGAAAATCAAATAGCTGACATATTGACTAAACCTCTATCTAGGGACAGGTTTGAAAAGATACGCTTGGAACTAGGAATGATAAAAATTGTTTAAATGTACACATGATGTTGATTCCCCCCAAATTATTTCTTACTAAGTATGTCCTGCAACCTTCATGAATTAAATTTCATACACCTAGGGTCAAGTATAAGGACTCACATATGTCTCTGAATATTACCCTTAGTGTCCTTGCACATATTTGGTACGTATGTAGTTTGTATATTATGGACACATTTTTATCATGTGCAAGAGTAAATTTTTATTTTTTCCATTTTTCTAATTTACCTCCAAATTTCCTTGTTTCTTTTTCTTTTCATACCTTTCCGTCCAAAAATTAAAAACATTAATCTGAATTATGGCCAAAATTACGCGTTCAATTAATCTAATGTTAAATGAAGAAACTTCATTAATTGCCTTCCAAAAACCCATAAATCGTTTCATTAACCCTAACTCTCCATTTCTTTTTCACACGGAATCATGATTACTCTCTCTCTCTCTCCTCTTTCTCATCTTCAACCTCACACCAAAACTCTGTCACCATGTCTTCCAAAACTCAAAATTCTGGTGATCATGAAAATTTCCTAAAAGAGAAAACACCATCCCATGATGAATTAAGTGCTCAAGAATCATCCAAGAATGACGCAGTTTCTACCGGGTCAAAATCGACATCCTCTGCACCTGTTTCTCTCTCTCCGAAAAAGGAAGAAGGTGAAAACGAGATTGAAAGCGATCAAGAACAATAGATTATTGTACCTACAAAACGAGGTAAGAAAACAAAATCTTCACAATTTCTTGTGGGCTTTTGTGTAGATATTGCATGGTGCAAAAAGGCTAAGTGGAATGAGTTATTGAAAATTTTGAAATTTCAGAAGTGGTTAAAAATTGTTAGCATAGATGAGGGTCTTTATGAAAAAGAGATGAAAGCTTTTTGTTCTGGGTTTACCATAACTGAGGGTGTGTGTGTGTCAATTGTCAATGGGTCTGTAGTTACCATCACTGAGAAGAAACTGGGGGAATGGTTTGATGTTCCGCATGAGAGTTACAAGGACTACATTAAGGGTAGGGCTAAGTTGAACATAAATGGAGTTACCAATGCTCAAATTCTTGCTTTCTTTAACGACAATTCTAATGCTTTATCTTTAGATCAAAAAGAATTGTCTCCATTTCATAAGCTGCTATTTCAATTGGTTTGGCGTTTCATTTTACCCCATTCCTCCAAAAGAACCCAGGTAAGTCTAATGGATCTTTCCATTATGTACTGCCTTGTTGTAAACATAAAAATCAACCTTCCCTCCTTGATAATTTCACATCTCTCTCACTGCATTACCCATAACACCAAAGTAGGTTATGGAAATCTTCTTTCATCTGTTTTCAAACAATGCAAAGTTAAACTACCTCCTAGTCCATCCTTTTACCTTGAGCCAGAAAATTATCTTACAAAAGAAACTCTGACTAGGCTGAGCTGGAGGTTGGTAAATGGGAAGATAGTTTTGAGAGAGAAGAAACTCCGGTAAAGGTTGAAGTGGGTGGTAAGAGAAAGTTGGATGAAGAAGGGTTTCCCAGTGGGTCTGTCAGGAAGAGCCAAAGGTTGGCTGGGTCCAAGTTCTAGAAGGAGCAGGATCATGGTAACACAGTATTTATTCACCTAGATTCTGATCCTGTCCCTTCTACTGTTGTGGATTTTCCATTACTTTCTACAATTGGGCTTAACAAACTACTCCGGGAAATTCAGGACTCCTTGACCCTTCTGCACACCAGGATCCATGCCATTGAAGCTACTGTGAATGTTCTGGACTCTCAGCAGCAACAACAAATGCTTGCAATCAATAATACTAATACTGGGATCAGGAACAAGGTGGATGGTGTGCTCTCCAAGATAGATTTTGTGGTCTCATCTCTCTTGAAAAAAACCAAACCCTAACTTCTCTTAACTTTGGACAAATTGAACAAGTTTTTTTAGCTGTAATTATTAAACAATCTTTTGGATTTCTCTTCTTGTGTCCTTCTGAGACACATGAAGTACGTTTAATTTCTCTCTACTTTCTTCACTTTCTTTTGCCTTACTCTGGATATTAACTGATTATTGATGTCTATAATGTTGTTTTCTGCATGCGTATTTTGTTTGTGTGTTTGGATGGCTAATATTATGAGATGTATGTTTGAGCAACTTGCTTGTTGCCTAGACTGTTGACTCTCTAGTGTTTAAGGTACAATCCTTGGTTTTGATAATGACAAAGGGGGAAGAGATATGAGTGTCAAATTTTTTTTTATCTTAGGTCCTATGTATATTTTTCTCATCCCTGTTCCCAGTCAAGTCTGATCATGTTTCCAGTCTCAGTAGAGTTTTAACTAGGTTAGATTGTGGATAGTTTGTGTAGTTTATTTTCTTAGTCTTTTTAGTTTATTGTTGGTTCTAAGATTTTCCCATCTTCTAGATTGAGATTACAGCTTGAATATTCAAATTTCCAATGCTTCTTTCTTCTTTTTTATTTTTCTTTTTGCAATAATCTTAGAAATATAAAATAAGTCAACTTCAAACTTTTTTTAATATTAGATTACAAAATTAATGTCGCGAAAAAATAAAAAAATGGTTGAACCACAAACCAAACTGTTTGCGCGGTTTGGGTTGGTTTGGGCAAAAGTGCGGTGCGGTTTGGGTTGGAAAAATCTCAAACCATATATTTTTCGTCTGGGTTGGGTTACATCCCAAACCGCGAACAGCCTTAGAGACGAGAGCCACACGAGCAGGAGGAGGAATATAGAGATACGAGCAGAATAGAGGACAACATAACAGAAGCAATTCAGAGATATTGAAGATGTTGTCCGAAAATTAGTCCCTTTTTCTCTACTATCTTCTATTTCTTTTCTTTGTTTTCTTTGTTTTCATGAGATTACGTTTTTGTTTGAGTTATAAATGATTAGTTAATTTGGGTATTTATACAAGGTTTACTATCTGGCTTATTATTCCTATTTATCGATTTAGTTTGATAACCTAAATTATTTCATGTTTCTATTGTCAGATTGATAGTAGTTTAAATTAGGTTGCAGCTTTCTAATCCAATTATAATTGCTAGAATCTTGTGTAACAACTTAATTCATTTAGTTGCAGCTTACTGGCTAGTTTGTGTTCGATTGATTGGTGTTTATAATGCTGTCAAGTTTGATAATTTGATACATGCTTTCTTGGTTGGATTGATTTAGCTTGATTAGGATTAAATTTTTGTGCTTTTACAGGATTTAGTGAGTCAGAAAGATAAAACTAGTAATCTACTTGTTTTCAAGGGATTATATAGTTAACCAATCTATCTTAGGCTAGTCAAATGAGTCAATTATTATACCCATCTATAGAAAGTTACATGTCTCCTATTAGCTTCTTAGTTATATTTTAAAATCGAATTCATTTCCTCCAATTTATATATTCATATTTTAGTTTAACAATTTTAGTATAGAAGTGATATTCCAAAAAACCCCCATCTTCATATAATACCCCCTCCGTCCCTTAATAGAGTGCCCATTTGTTTTTTGGACACTATTCAAAGGTAAAGAAAGCCCTCAAAAAATATTTCTAATATATAAGAAAAACATAGTCATGTGGGTTCTTGTTTGATTCGTCTCATTACGTACATTAAGAAAAGCAAACTTTTATAATTTTTACTAATATGAAATTAAAGATATTAATGATACAAAATGTGCATTGGCAAACGTGCATTGGAGAAATGGGCACTCTATTTAGGGACGGAGGGAGTAATAGTCATTTATATAAGTAAACAATCAGTTTAAGATAATAACACAGTCTCCGTGGGTTCGACCTTTACTTTCCCTATCTATTTGTTAGAGTTGGTGAGTTTGTAAATATAATTTTGTTGCGGAAACGACTCGCATCAAATTCCGACGTCGTTTATAAATACACGTTTTCTACCTTGGAAGAGGAGATAACATATCATAGGAAGTTCGACCATTGCAACCCAATATTATTTCATCCCAACAACTAGTTCAATCTCATTATAGGAAGTAAAAGGTGAAACCCGAAACCTAGAACTATCTCTCTCATATTTGGTTATACCTATTATCCGACCCTTTTTAGTGTTAGAATTAGTTCTTATTTTTAGTATTTTAGTTTATCACTTTTTAGTGTTAGAATTAGTTCTTATTTTTAGTATTTTAGTTTATCACCATCATTCACTATTTTTCCGATCGTCTAGATAATATTAGTATCTCTTAATTTGGTAGTTGATCATATCTCCTTGTGGAAAATCATACCTTGTTCATCTATACTATTATACTTGACCCGTACACTTACGGAAATTATAGTTATATTTTAGGCTGACCAAGTTTGTGGCGCCATTATCGGGGACTGTATAATTTATTATTTTAGACTATTGTTTTAGTATCATTATTTATCTAGTTATTTGTTTATTTCTAGGTTCTTGTTGCTTGATCTAATATTTACATTTATATTTTTTGTGTGACTATTGGCTAGTGAAATGGCAAGAGAAGGTGAAAAGTGCTTGAAAGAACATATGTTCAATGCAAATGAGACACCCATGAGTGTTATTTTTCCCGTCTTAGAGAAACCATTCAAACTTGATCCAGGTTGTATCGGAATTCTCCCTGAATTCTATGGTCATGATAAGGAAGATGCTCATAGACATTTACAAGAAATTTCTCTTGCTTGCTCTACTTTGTCATTAAACGGTAAAGATGATGATAATATTAAACTTCGTGTTTTCCTTTTTACTTTACATGATTTAGCTAGAGATTGGTTACTTTATCTTTCCGTTGGATCTATTACTTCTTGGGATAGCCTTTGGAGAGCTTTTCTTGAAAAATACCAACCTGCTAACATAACTAGATTGATAACAAGACAAATATGTAGCATTGAGCAAGATAAAGATGAACAATTGCATGAGTATTGCAAAAGATTTAATAAACTTTGCATTTCATGCCCACAACATCAACTCAGAGAGAAATTCATAATTTAATATTTTTATGATGGTTTATTAGATGCTCAGAAGAGTTTAATAGATATCCTAGTGGTGGAAGAATAAAACTCCCGGTGAAGCGGGAGAGTTACCAACTACTATGGCCCTTGACAATGAACTATGGGATGAAAAATGATTCTGAAATGAAAATTCAAAGGCAATTGAAGGAGCAAACTAAACAAATTGTTGAATTTAAAGTTGTCGTTATTAATATTAGTAATAAAGTTTCCAGTTTTAGTACTCAACATGAGTCTTTGGAAAAGTTAGCAAAACAACTAGCTCTCTAAATAGGAAAAGTTCACTCTCATGAATTTAATAATCAACAACAAACTGAAAATCACCTTCACCATCTAGATAACCAAAAAAAAAAAAATATGTACTACTCTTAGCAACACATAAGGTAAATTGGATAGACACATTTTTGAAAAGCCTATACCTCACTTGATAGATGAAAGTAAAGCCATAACTTTAAGAAGTGGTAGGTAACTTGAAACTAACAAACAAGAGTATAAAACAGTCACAAAAAAACACATGATATATTTTAACTTCTCAACCTTACTCTAGATGAAGACGAACCCAAAGTTCCTAGACACAAGTTTGAGTTGGGAGATTATGAGTTGATTCAAATACGATGTGACTCAACTTACATGTACTCCTATATCTTCATTATATAGCCTTTATATTTAAATACATGTTACAACTTATATTAGTAATTATTATTATTATATACTTTATATATACTATATCCCTCACGCAGATATAATAAGACAACTACGAGCCATTGGTAAGCTGACACAACGAGCAAGAATTGTACTAAGGGAAATCACATTGGAGCATAAATGGTTAATGTTCGTTATTTCATAAAGCATATTGTTATTATTTGTAGTTTAATAGAAATATTATTCTAGGTCCTAAAGTTATGAATTATCTTGCAGTGGACAAAACTTTATCGTAACATAATGAGGACAAATTGGTAAAACATATAGCGATCATATCAGTTTAGACGACTCAGTACCAACTGTTCTTATTTTGACTTCACTTAGAATAAAAACCATGTCATCTAATGGTGCAACGAAAATATACAAGGACAATAACATTCCAGAAGTGAAGGAATTCATATAAGGGTAAGAAAAAAACAAAGAAATGTCAGTGCTTAAGAATTGTTTTATTGCAGCATGTGTTGATCTAAATGCTCCAAATTATCAGGAAAACCAACAATGATTGTTACATAGATATAACAAGCGCACAAAGTATAGAGAACCACTACAAGACAAGGACAGTGAAACTAGAGGATCTTACACGTTCAAATTTTGACAACAACGTCGTAGATGGTACCAAAATGGCTTGCAAAGCTGTAATTAGAGAAATCAAAACAGACGATGATTAGCTCTTCTCACCATGTCCAAAATGCAGATCAAAGTTGCATAAAGAAAGGGGGAATTTCTTTTGCAACAAATGCAGCGTAGAACAAGAATTCCCTGTAACAAGGAACGTAATATATACTACTTCAAATTTAAATGTTCACACTATTTTATTTCACATAAGTTCTAACACAAAATGAATAGATACAGAGTAGAAGTTGATGTGCAAACATTTTTTCTATTTGGCAAACATGCGGAGTTGATAAAAGTTCCAGTAATAACACTTCTTAACACAATAAAATTGGCATACCAAAAGCCATTATCAAATATTATCGTTGAAAATTTCATTCCCTTTAACATTCGTAACTATACAATGTAATGTTATATTTGAAGGAGAAAGAGGTACGGTTGATCCCACAAACCATTAAAGATATAGTCGAAAAGCATTGCAACTTCAAGATAAAGTTGAATGACTTCAATTTAGTACGCAAGAAAACTAAATTCATAGTATGTCAAGTTTCATAGGATTTGACAATGCTCAAACCAACAGAAGAAAGTGAACATGTATATGATAAATGCTTTACCGTCTTAACAACAATCGAACACAAAATCTCATTCTCTTAAATATGTACATTTATGGAACAACAATAATGAACAACATATCAACGTCGAGTGAAGCACAAACTTCATATCAAGGTTATAAAAAGTAATAGATAAGGTACAAAAACATAAAACCTTTCACTTAGACTTTTAAAAAATATTAATAGACATGACACTAATAGATGCTTCTTTTTATTTGCAGTAGTAATACAAGCAGAAAACTCAAGATTGTGTCGGACAACACACATACCTTGATGAATAATGAGAAGGCATGATATATGGCGCAAAATTACTAAAGGATACATATTTACTTATTTAGGAAAACTACACATACAGTTACAAAAAATTCCATTTGCTTTTTTTTCCTCGATTTACATCAAAAAAGATGAAGTTATTTTGGTTCCATGTATTATTTATGTTCAAGGTTATAATTTTATGATGATATCCAAGACAGTTACATATGTAGAATACTTATATATATTAACAATTCAGTATTGGAATAAATAGTTTATCCCAGCATTAATGGCAAAGTGGTAGACAAATGGCAAAATCAAGAGTTGAACATCCAAAATAAAATTTTTCTAAACTAATATAATTCCTAATCAGAATAGAACAAAAATTGTGGTAGCATGTATATATGAACTTATTAACAAAATAATTGATATTTTACTTGAGAGTATACTATATATCGTCACTTATTCCAACCTAATCCATTTAAAAATAGAATGATAACCATAAAACTATTTATTTCACAAACTAATACATAATTCCTAATCAGAATAGAATTATCATTGTGGTAGCTGTACATATGAACTTCTCGACAATAGAATCGATTTCTTATTTGAGAATACAATATATCGTCATTATTCTACCATGCACGTCATTTATACGTTTCATAGTGCAAAGTTACATTCGATAATACACACATTTAATTCTTCCCAACAAATAACAAGGTATGGTTTCAAAAAATAAATTTCTTCCTTACCTTTTCTTTTCCACTTAATCTATTCACGTGAATAGATATATCCAGATGATAATCAAGAGTTCAACTTTCCTTCATCTTCATACTTCTCTTAGCTTACATGAAAAAATAAATGTTACATATATATTTTCCAAGAAGCTAATCTCTATATCGGAAATAGTTATTAAAGACCACATGAGGTACTCACCTTGGCGAATCATTCTTAATAGTCATAATTTTGTTTCAGCACTAATTTTTTACAACTTTAACAATTCATCATTTACAAATAACATTAAAAGACAAGAGGTTACAAGGCATGCTAAACTAAAAAGAATAATCATCATAACTGAAAGAAGACATGAATGGAATTTGAGAACACAAGCAGCTACTATACATATAGAATCTTCAACCACACTTGGATCAAATGGATGCCCCTCAAACCACAAAAATAAGAAAAAAACTTTTAAATTAGATAACAAAATATAACATCAAAAAATTAATTTTGACATTTGAAATGGCAGGTGTGCCTATATCAAGTCACAAACAAGCAAGGATAGGTGGAATGGAGATACTTCAACAACATCAAAACACATCGGACACCACAAGACAACATCAACATAACACATCAGAAAAAAATGCAACATAAGCCTACATCCAAACAGCAGCTCATAACAAATATTACAAAATAACTTAACATCATATCCCATGTATGCCTTTACCACACAAGCATGTACTACTCTTGCAAAATCTTCAGACACGCAAGGATCAAATAAATGTCTTTCGAGCCATAAAAGTAAGAATAACATACATATACATGTATATATATGTGTATATTTACCTGTATATATACGTGTATGTAAATGTATGTATATATATGTATGTATGTATATGTATGTATATATATGTATGTATATGCATGTATATATATATATGTATGTATATATATATATAAGTATATAACAAAATATAACATTAAGAATTTGTTATTGGCATTTAAAATGTCAGGTGTGCCCACATCAAGTCACAAACGAGCAAGGATGAATGGAATGGAGATACTTCGATAACGTAAAAACACATCAGACACTACAACACAATGACATCAAAACACATCAGAGAACATATGAAACATAATAAGCACAATTTCAACATTATAAAGACCAAAAAATAATATAATGGATCTCATGTATGACTGTGAGTACTGTGGAGCATTATTTTGGTACAAAGAAAGGATTGGGAAAGTACAAAATATGACTACACCAAACTATACACTTTGCTGTCAAGATGGTAAGTTAATGCTACCTATTTTTCAAAGGGCCCCACCTGCTGTAGACAAAATTATGGATCCAAATGGTGGTAAAGAGTCACAAAAGTTTCGTGACAAAGTCAGAGCATATAATTCAATTTTCGCATTCATTTCTATGGGTGGTAAGATTGATAATAAGGAAATAAACAACAACAAAGGTCCTTATGTATTTCGTATTAGTGGCCAAAACCACCATAATATCGGATCATTGTTACCCATTGAGGGCAAAACTCCTAAGTTCACTCAATTATACATATACGACACGCAAAACGAGTTCAAAAATAGACTAAGAACCATCAATCCCACATATACTGCCTCAAAAATAATGCAAAAATCAAATATCAATCAAAATAGTTTGCAACTTTTTCTGGGTACAAGGAAGTAAAGATAAAAGAGGAAAGAAGAGAAGAAAAACAACTAGTCAATTCCGAAGATCAAGTTTAAAAGACTCAGATTTTTGGTAAGAACAAGGACCAAAATTGACGATCCTCAGTTCAGCTAATCTTGAGATGGTTTCAACTTTTGTATCCCCCATAAAACACTTTAATACATTTTTCCTATTTCTAATAAATTTTTTTATCAATTTTTTTTTTCAGATTTTGGTGTATGGGGACATAGGATGCAATGAAACATGGACTTTCTTGCTTTTTATTGGGTCCAAAAGTTTAATAATGTTTTGTCTAATGAGATTTAGTTAGTCTGAATTAGTAACGAAACTTAGGTCCCAATACTAGTTACTTAATATTTTTTAAAACATAAATATTCTTATATACACAAATATTGAAAAGGAAAAATGGTAGTGATTCTAATTTGATGATGTGAATAAATGATACTAATAAAAGCATAATTCTCCTGTTCTTCTATACATGATTCCTAGACCTTATTCTCCTTACATTTAACATATAAATCACATGACTTCTTGTCCTATATTCTTAACCACCCAATCTTTAGCTGCGCTAAATTGATCAATTTCCCACATCTTACGCTTAATATATTGGATGTAAAGGTTAGAATACATTATGAAGAAACAAAAAAAATATCTGAAGAAAAACGAAGAAAAAACTTTTTTCCTCCCACATCTTTCTCTCTCTTTCTTGAGAAGAGGGAGAAAGAGGTATAATCTTCCAAATAGAGAGGGAGAAATTTTATTCATTGAATTTCAATTTTTCATGTTTCATAAAGGCAAATCCAATTACTTTTGTTTCCCATATATCCATCTCCAAGTTCAATTGTTATAATCCCAAGACTTTTAGTCTTGAGATATAACTTATATGCAACACTAATTTAGTAAGAGAACATTGAAATTATATCAAAATATGGGAACAGAGGTATTATATCCCCAAGATTTTCTAGTTGATCATATAAATGTATCTAGATGTCTATATGCTCATCAAACGACTCGAATTGAAGATCGAACCACCAACTTTGGATCAAGACGGAACATAATAACTTTGAGAAGTAGCAATGAAAGAAGATATTCTCCAACATCAATTACAAAGGGACCATCGACCTCTAAAAATATGGAAACATCAACACCGAATGTCGAGCATCATTTCAAATTAAGTAATAGGGATAGATTACTTAAAGGGTCAAAGAAGAATGATAGAGATAATGAGGAACATTTCCATATCTCAACTACTCAAAGGATTAACATTGACCCAAGAATATCTCATAATCAAAAGCTCACTAGCAGTTCAAATTCAGAATCCATTCAAGCATCCTCAGTTGGAATCTACGCTGGTTCGACTTTTGTTATTTCACCTTCACCAAAATCTCTTCCTTTACCATCCTTTTCACCTCGGATGATGGATATTGATGGATCAGCAACTAGAGATCTAAGACGTCTACTTGGTCTTGATTAAAGATTAGTTAATGAATATAAATGTCTAATTCACAAAATAGTGAATCTTGATTGAACCTACATTGTAAACTAAGTATCACATTATTTAAAATCAACAATAACATTAGATGTCAACATTTAGATTTTGCTTCACCTTTCTTTTTGTGGTGTCTCAGAATAATTTGATCCTTTCTAAATGTTTTGAACGGTGAATTGACATATTAGCATTAATTATCATACATAGCTTAAATAAACAAGATGTAGATTTGATCTTGTTCTTTGTTGTGCGGATTTATGGATTATATTTTCACAAATATAGGTTTGCTTATGTATGATGTACCTATTAACATACTAGTCATTACTTTATTTCAATATTATTATTTGAGTGTTTCATATTATGCTTCATAATAATATATTTTAGTTGTTTAATTTGAGCATCAAGGACTACTATAATGCTTGTAGATACTTCTATTATATTGTTCAAAATGCATGCACATTGAACTAAAAGAATAACTATAGATCATAGTATAATAACTGATAAGTCATATATTTTGTACAATAATATTTCTTTAACAACCATATAAAGTAATCTTCTTTCAAAGAACCTATTTATAATTTTATTTTATTCCAAAAAAATACCTTATGTACTTGTATTTTAAAATTGTCAATATATGACGATTTTTGTGAGATACTTTGTCAATGGTATCTTGAGTCTTACCTTCCCTGCTATCCCCAATTTATTTTGCATGATATTTTGATACTATAAGAAAATTTCGACTTAAATGTAGTGTTTAGAGATATAGTGGAATTTGAATTTTGATTTAACATAATTTCACTTATAATTTTAACAATCCATTGTGATGATGAGGAATAGTACTGTGAAACCTTGTGCTCATATTTTCATGAATTTTTTTCTATTCCTTTCCTTTTCTCACCTTTTCCTAGTAAGGGAACTCTATCCTTTCAACATTAAAATCCTAATCAAAATATTACCATTAATTGAGTTTTTTTTGTCAAGATCTATCTTTTAAATGTAATTTTCTACGACAGATTATCTTATAAAATAAGTTGTTAATAATTATATTTTAAAATATTTTTTGTTGTAAACCTCTATCTTTTGTTGGAATGTGGGACGTTGAACAAATTTTTTAAAACACCCCATCTTTTTACCCTTTCTTTTCCTTTCCTTTACATTCGCCGAAATCATTCTTCTTCATTTACATTTTTCCTTTTTTTCTTTTTCTTTTTGCCCCATTAACACCCCTTTATAGGCTTCTAAATCTGACTACACTACATACTTCAAGATTTTGTTGCTTACTTGTAGAACATATTACACTTATCTCTTCTTCTTGAACCAATAATAAGAAAACTTAAAACCCAGACATTCAACAAAAAACTACTAGAGTGATAAAATGGTAAAATAACATGAGGTTAAATAGAAGCTTCAAATCTTGCCTTAATTTGCACCTTGAAAAACAAAATTGTTTTTCATAATTGTAATTTCAATACTATAGGGTTGACATGAGAGGAGTTGACTTTGACACTTGAATTGTATAGAGTGGAATGTAAGATCCTAATTATTAGCATAAAATTAAGCAAAGACTCAAAAACAAGAGAGGCACTTTGTAGAAGAAATTCAACAGCAACTATCTACTATTGCAAGAACTCCATAACTATCTAGTGAAAGTCTCTACAGTCTACATCTCAATATAGGTATATAATTTATAGAAATATCAAATCCACGTGCACCGGAAACCACCAGCGACCGAAAGGCTTTTGTCCCCAAAAAGAATAATTGGCGAAACCACCCGTAGGGTCGCTCGAATCACGTAAACAATGTTACTGACGTAAACGAAAATGCAGGTAATGATGCAAGGACGGAGTAGCCAACCTTCCCAGATCTAGACTCCTATGGATTCTTCGTCGATGTCGGAGGCGTCGTAAATGCCTTGACCAAAACGGGAGCACCCGTCTGTTGGCCAAAGAAGAGTGACCGACCGGAGACGCAAAAAGATTAGACAAGGTGGTGCCAGTTCCATCATGATCATGGCCATAAGACGGAGGAGTGGATTGCATTGCGACGTGAGGTCGCGTTCATGCTTAATAAAGGGCATCTCAAAGACCTCTTAAGCGACAAAGGAAAAGCATCATTCGAGAAGAATCCTGCGCACTCCATCCCTCTTGCGTCACCCACGCACGTAAAGGCAATTAATGTTATTTCTGGTGGGTCTGATGTATGTGGACTAACGTACTCCGCAGCCAAAAGGCTAGCAAGAGAGGGCACCCCCTCGTCCGTCGTTTTTAAATCTTGCAAGTCAGCAGAAGAACGCAAGTTGGAAGTGGTGGCAATAACCTTTGAAGACGACGACAACTGCGACGTAGAACACCATGATGGACTGGTCATATCCTTGATAGTGAGTAATTGCTTGTTGAAGCGAGTGCTAGTCGATAGGGCAGCTCAGCCAATATCATATTCAAAAGTGCCCTCGAAGGTATGAGATTGTGTGATAAAGATATTACTAAAAATTCTACTGTTTTAGTTGGATTCAGCGGAGAAGCCCAACACACTGTCGAAGAGATCATGTTGCCAACGTTAGACAAAGACGTCAACTTGCCAACCAGATTAACATCGTGGACTGCCCGTTGGCATGCAACATTATGCTTGGCAGCCCGTGGATACATAAGATGAAGGCCGTCCTGTCAACTTATCATCAGACGCTGAAATTCCCAACCAAGTGGGGGGTTCAAGAAATAAATGGCGAGCAGAAATCCGCGAGAGAATGCTATAGCTGGTCGCTCAAACCGCCGAAAGCGGCCATCTAGCAATTAAAGGATGGATCAGCTCCGCGCCCAGTGAGCAGGACGTGGATGAAGTGATACTCTATCCGTTCATCCCCGATCGTGTAGTTCGAATCGGAGCGACGTTATCACAAGAAAACGAGGTCAGTTAATCAATTCTCTAAAAACTCATCAAGATTGTTTTGCTTGGTCCCATGAGGATATGACAGGAATTAGTCCCGATGTCATAACACATAAACTCAACGTGGACCCTAAGCACAAGCCTGTAAAGCAAAAAAGACGCAAATTCGCCCCTAAAAGGAATCAAATCATCAATGACGAGGTTCAAAAGCTGATCGACACTGGGAAAATTGCGAGGTAAAATATCCAGATTGGCTAGCAAACGTCGTGGTCGTGAGCAAGAAGAACGAAAAGTGGAGAGTCTGCATCGATTTCACAGACTTGAATAAAGCGTGTCCCAAGGATTCGTTCCCTCTCCCTCATATAGACGCAATGGTCGATGCGACGGCATGCCATGAGCTCTTGACGTTCATGGACGCATACTCTGGGTACAACCAAATATTGATGCACCTGGACAATCAAGAAAAGACCGCGTTCGTCACTGACAAAGGGATATATTGTTATAAGGTTATGCCTTTTGGTTTGAAGAATGCAGGTGCCACCTATCAATGATTGGTCAACCAAATGTTCAAAGACCAATTGGGCGACACCATGGAAGATATATAGACGATATGCTCTCAAATCCAAGCAAGCAGGCGATCACGTCCAACACTTGTCGGAGGCTTTCGACGTCCTGCGAAGGTATGCATGAAATTAAATCCCACTAAATGTACATTTGGAGTGTCTGCAGGAAAGTTCCTAGGATATGTTGTTACGCAACGAGGGATTGAAGCTAGCCCGGACCAAATAAAAGCTCTTATCAACATCCAATCTCTTAGGAACGTCAAAGAGGTGTAGAAATTGACAGGTCGTGTAGCCGTGCTGAACCGTTTTATCTCCAGATCGTCCGAAAAATGTCATCTATTCTATGATGTCCTGAGGAAGAATAAGGGCTTCGACTGGTCGCAACAACATGAAGACGCGCTGCAAGAACTCAAAAGATACCTGGCGTCACCACCATTGCTGTCTAAGCCAAGCGACGGAGAGACACTGCCGCTTTATCTTGCGTGAGTAACGTCCGTCAGTGCCGTCCTTACACGAGAAGCAGAAAGTCAGCAGCTCCCAATCTATTACGTCAGTAAGTCTCTGCTAGACGCAGAGACCAGGTATTCCTCATTGGAAAAACTCATTTTAGCCATAGTTGTAGCTGTTAAAAAACTTAGGCACTACTTTGAGGCGCATACCATTATCGTTATGACTAACTATCCTGTCAAGTCTGTCTTGCGACACCCCGAATTAACAGGACGCATGAGTAAGTGGGTGATAGCATTCAGTGAGTACGACATCCAGTTTTGTCTGAGAACAGCTATAAAGTCACAAGCTTTGGCAGATTTTGTGGCAGACTTTACCCCAGAATTAGAAAAGCTTGCAGATGATGAAGTCGCACAAATTAACCAAGTGAATGATGAATTGGGTATTGTTTGTTGATGGGCTTCCAATTTTCGTGGTGCAGGTCTTGGTATTGTGCTAAAGTCGCCACAAGGGGGCAAGGTAGTACGAGCCATTTTTGAATTTAGAGCGACGAAACAATGAAGCTAAGTACGAAGCGCTCATAGCAGGAATGACGTTAGCACATGACATGGGAGCAAAAGGGTTAAAAGTCTTCAACGACTCATTGCTGATAGTTAGCCAAATTAAAGGCGAATTCACGGCAAAAGACACTAAAATGCGCATGTACTTAGAAATAGCTCAGCGTAAGAGTAAAGTGTTTAACCCGTTTGACATTTTGCAGATACCAAGGGACCTGAATATGCAGGCGGATGCGTTGGCCAATCTCGAATCCTCTTTAAGGGATATTTCGTTTACTTCTGTCCCTATAGTTCATCTAGAAAATCCCGCAGTCGCTAAGAATGTTGAAGACACCATCGCAGCAACGACTGAACAGCCTCAAGGCACCCAAAAGGTCGTTGGTAGTATCGGTAACATCGTGGCTACGAGCGACCCTGACGTGAGGAGGTAAGTGTCAGTTGGACAAGACCGCTTTATGATTATCTTGCTAACGACGTGCTTCCAGCAGGCAAGGTAGAGACGTGCAGGATTTGGTTCAAAGCGTCCTGGTACATGCTCATCCAAGGAGTACTATTCAAGGAATCTGCTGCAGGGCCCTATCCGCGTTGCTTGGAAAAAGATCGGTGGGAACAAGTCTTAGAGGACATGCATGAAGGGACATGTGGAAATCACTCAGGAGGGCTAGCTTGTCCAATAGAGCGTTGCCACTGGGATACTATTGGCCCTCAATGAAGAAAGACGCGTAAGGTATGTGGCTAAGTGCGATAGCTGTCAACGACACGCAGGTATGATGCATAAAACTTGCGAAATTTTACAACCTACTTTAACACCCTACATAGTTGGCAAGTTACCTCTAGCCCCAGACCATAAGGTCTTTTTGTTGGCACTAATCGATTACTTTTCTAAGTGGATAGAAGCAGGTTCTTTCAAACAGCAACGATCGAATAACCTCAAGGCACCCAAAAGGTCGTTGGTAGTATCGGTAACATCGTGGCTACGAGCGACCCCGATATTGAGGATGTAAGTGCCAGTTGGACAAAACCGTTTTATGATTATCTTGCTAACGACGTGCTTCCAGCAGACAAGTTCGAGGCGCGTAGGATTTGGTTCAAAGCGTCCTGGTACGTGCGCATCCAAGAAGTACTATTCAAGAAATCTGCTGCAGGGCCCTATCTGCATTGCTTGGAAAAAGATCGGTGGGAACAAGTCTTAGAGGACATGCATGAAGGGACATGTGGAAATCACTCAGGACGGCGTAGCTTATCCAATAGAGCGTTGCGCATGGGATACTATTGGCCCTCAATGAAGAAAGACGCGATAAGGTATGTGGCTAAGTGCGATAGCTGTCAACGACACGCAGGTATGATGCATAAACCTTGCGAAATTTTGCACCCTACTTTAACACCCTACATAGTTGGCAAGTTACCTCCAGCCCCAGACCAGAAGGGCTTTATGTTGGCACTAATCGATTACTTTTCTAAGTGGATAGAAGCAGGTTCTTTCCAACAGCAACGACCGAACAACCTCAAGGCACCCAAAAGGTCGTTGGTAGTATCGGTAACATCGTGGCTACGAGCGACCCCGATGTTGAGGATGTAAGTGTCAGTTGGACAAAACCGCTTTATGATTATCTTGCTAACGACGTGCTTCCAGCAGACAAGGTAGAGGTGCGCAGGATTTGATTCAAAGCGTCCTGGTACGTGCGCATCCAAGGTGTACTATTCAAGAAATCTGCTGCAGGGCCCTATCTGCGTTGTTTGGAAAAAGATCAGTGGGAACAAGTCTTAGAGGACATGCATGAAGGGACATGTGGAAATCACTCAGGAGGCGTAGCTTGTCCAATAGAGCGTTGCGCATGGGATACTATTGGCCCTCAATGAAGAAAGACGCGATAAGGTATGTGGCTAAGTGCGATAGCTGTCAACGACACGCAGGTATGACGCATAAACCTTGCGAAATTTTGCACCCTACTTTAACACCCCACATAGTTGGCAAGTTACCTCCAGCCCCAGGCCAGGAGGTCTTTATGTTGGCACTAACCGATTACTTTTCTAAGTGGATAGAAGCAGGTTCTTTCCAACAGGTACGTGACAAGGAAGTAATTTTATATATATATACGAACATTATCTGCAGGTTTGGTGTCCCGTCCGAAATAATATGCGACAATGGGTCGCAATTTATTAGCAACGAGACAAGACGTTTATGTGACGAGTGGAACATAACATTGTTAACGTCAACGCCAAGATACCGCAAGCCAAGGACAAGCAAAGTCTAGTAATAAGACGATCATTGTCACGTTGAAGAAACGAGTTACAGCCAAGAAGGGTTAATGGGCGGAGGTGTTGCCTTCCATCTTATGGGCTAATCGCACGACACCACGCACTGCGAGTGGACAAACACTGTTCTCACCAGTATATGGGTGTGAAGATGTCCTGCCTTCTGAAGTGAACGTCCCGACTGCGAGATGTGGTCTAGCGACGGAGCGATAGAACTGTGATGAGCTCGTGAACGACTTGGACACCATTGAAGAGTTGCGCGACGCAGCATTGGTACGCATGGCGGCTCAGCAGCAAATAGTCGCAAGGAGTTTCAACAAAAACGTCCAAGCTAGGTCCTTCGTTGAAGGTGATTGGGTCCTAAGAAAAGTATTTCAAAACACACAAGAGCTAACGCTGGTAAGCTAGGGCCTAATGGGAAGGACCATACCAAATTAGTAAGGTAGTAGGCAATGGAGCCTACCAATTGGTCTGACGCGACGGAAGCTCCGTGCCACGTAGTTGGAACGCTACGCACCTCAAACGATAAGTGATGTATTTTGTTTTCCCATCATTGTGTAAGAAGTATATGATATATATTGCTATTGTATCTGCGTCGCTAATTTTTAGCGACCTTAGTGTTCTCTCACTGTGTGTTGTTGACTTTCAGGGAAGTTACTCCCATAACGTCGCGACGACCTTTACAAGGCGACAAGTAGACTTGAATCCTACTCTATACTAAAACGAGAGATCGTGGTCCTCACTATTTAAAGTCTTTTGGTCTTTCTCTACCCCAGCTAACGTCACAGCAGGGGCACAGTCATTTCAAAGTCACAACTGCTTGCGACATTTCATCCATTTTTCTAACAAACGCACGTAAGTATTTATATATTTCCTATGTGTATTCTAAGTTAAGTCCAAATGTTACGTCTGAACAACCAAAGATGGCTTACTAAGCGCCTGGCTATCATCTAAAAACGTTAGAATAACGACTGTGACACATGCATAAGACACAAAGTGAAAACATAAGATTAACTTTGCTAAGGTTCAAAAGCACAGTCATCAAAGTAATGGTCACCCCCATGGGCGACCCAAAAGTTCAAACGTTAAAAGTTATGATCACCCCCGTAGGTGACCCAAAAAGTAAAAACAAATAGTCACTCCCTTAAGTGACCCAAAACAAAGTTTGATTAAAGTTCAAGAAACAAAGGACATAATTTAGAATGACTAAAAGCTAAGCGTCAGGGACCTCGTCAACTTCCTTCTCCGTTGACGCTACAGCTGGTAGAGTAATGGCTGGGCTTCCTTTTCAGTCTCAGGGTCAGGTGGCACATCCGACGCAATGAATCCGGTGCAAGACGGGGTGTTCTCATCCACCTTTGATGAAGAGTCTGTTATCGCAGCCAAGTCTTCTTCGTCCATCAGATCCTTCATCGAACCCATATACTTAAGATACATGTCGATATCCTTCTGTGGCGTCCACGACGCCGTCTTTTTCATCAGGAACTGGTACATCAGCTTAGCCCTGACCCTGGTCGTCACTTCGGCCTCAAGAAGGTCCAGCTCATTCTTCTGTGCGTCAACACTCGCTTGGAGAGTCTCGATCTCCCGACGCGAGGATTCTTCCAACTTGGTCGCTTTCTTCCTAATTTCCTCCAGCTCTTCTCCATTTTTCTTTGGGTTACCTCCATAGTCCTCCATAGATTTCTTGTAAGACTCCGCTTCAGTGCCTTTGGACTTCGCGTCCGATTCAGCCTTCTCCATCCTTTGCTTCATGGTCAAGTGACCCTTCAGCAAGGATGAGATCTCCCTCTTTGCCATAAGCAGATGTTGAGAGGACTGCATAAATAGAAGAGAATGTGTGTCATTTGGCAGCCATAAGTCATTGTTATAATAGCGTAGTGACTCAAAGTAAGGTTAAGTGTCTATACCTGAAACAGAAGCTCTAGTTTATCTGACATCATGTGAGGAATAGTGTGCTCCTTGATTCTTTCCAGAGCCCTAGGAAAAAGGAACCTATCAGCCTCAGGCCATATGGACCTCTCCAACGACATAAAAAGTCTTTATGGGCGGTCACAGTGTATGAAGGCCCGCTCTTGTCTGGAGGGGCCAGGAAGTCAGTTTTGCGCGCCTTAGACGCAACATCTTGCTCATCGTCCAAGTGGACGACGACCGCGGCGTCCTTCTTTGTCGACGACGTCGACAAGGACACAACGTCAGCAGAGGATTCCCTCTTGCGTTTACGCAGCATTTCAGCCAATGCTTGGCTGTCCAGACTCCCCCTAGGGGGCGATTGTGATGAACCTGTCCAGTAGCGTTTAAGTCAGTAACGTGAAATTTTTTCTGGTAAAAATCCTACCTAAAAAAAAGGAGTAGATAAACTAACCAGATGCCATAGATGAACAACTGTCTTGAGAAGCAAATAGAATTCTTCTGAACTGCCTGTCTTTTTCAGTTACTTTCAAAAATTTGTCACAATGACTCTGAGACTCGTCGTGATACGACAGTAGTTTCGGGTTAAGACCTGTAATAGAAACGATGTAAGAGTAGTGTTAACGACGCGACACGAATGTAAAAAAGACTGAAAATAAACACACGTTCAATATTCCAGCCACTAACCAGAGACATCCCAGCTTCCCCTAGCGACGACCTCTTCACAAACACAAATCTGTTTTTCCAACCTCTGTCATTCGACTGAACTCCCCCAACCAGAGGTTCTAACCTCGCTTTTGCATGTAGGGCTATTCTATTTTTTTTATCTTGACCCTAATTTCATAATACAACAGTAGGTCGTGAAGGGTGAAGGCTTCTTCCCATGACGTCGTCACCCTGTCGATGACGCTCAGAATCCGCCAGACTTGGGGCATAATCTACTCGGGACTGATCTGGTAAATTTGCATCAAGTCTCTTGCTAGGTGGGTGAAGGGAAGTCTCAGGCCTATTTTAAGGGTACTCATAGAGCACCACCCATTTGGGGGGAATGTTTCTGGTGGTTCATCAGATTCGGCATTCCTAATAACAGTACTTTAGGGCAAATTCCCTAAGTCTAAAAACCTTACCATGTCTTCTTCTGACATCGTTGACAGTTCGTCTTCATTCTCACTCCGCTGTTCCACGATTTTCTCTTTCCCTCTCGATTTTTATTGATTTTTTACGAATATCCTAATGCTACGTCTGCTAGGTGCCATAAGTGCAATTGGAGAAGAAAAGAAAACAGCGCGAATTAAAGAAATTAATGAACGGAAAGTATGAAATTACCTGGTATCAGTGATCGACTTTTCGGCGGATAGAATAATGGAAGTTATGGAAACTATCTTACTTAAGGAGAGAGAAAGATTTAGTGAAAATGAAATCTTTAACCGCCCACAATATTTATGTCTTGAAGAGTAATCATGACATTGAGCTAACGGTTAGAATTAAACGGCTATTTAAAAAGAAAACTACCTTTTTATTTTTTTGTGACCATTGGGTTGCCTAACATAATCGCCTAAATGGATTTTCCTTCCTCCCTTGTGTTTCTCCGAAGGATTTTCTGTATAATTGACGAGTGAGATTCTTTCTATGATTTTTGCTAAAATATCTTGGTAACTTAGAATGTATTTCATTTGATTTACTGATTTTTTAACAATTGTCTCATGGATTTTGTGTTACCCCGATTCAACAATTGGGGGCAAACTGTTATGGCTGAATTTTGCAGGATAACACTGACATGACAACATGATGACGCGATGACATGGTGACGTAGCAACTATGGTGTGAAGACGTGACAGAGAACATAAGGCTGGAGCTAGCAATTATGCAATAACGATTTTGCTAAATAAGGAAGGAGCATAATAAGGCATAAAATCAGCCGTCGGGTAGCGTAGATTGTGACGTTGAAGCATAAATGAGAAAGATCTCCCATGATCAAAGGACCGAAACTAATGTAATAATTGTAGAATTTATTAGATATTCGTTGGAAAAAGCCGAAGGGAAAAAGAGGCATACAAAAGAGAAGTAAGTATCATTAGTCAAGGACTACGCAACATTACTAGAATTAAGCTAAGGAGAAAGATATTTCTGTAACGATTGTCACTTGCTAAGAAAGATAGTCAACCATAGTAGATTGGTAGATCTCCATCCACCCGCGGTTTTTACCCATCTTTATTGGGTTTTCCGCGTCACCATTTTTGTGTGTTCATCCCCTTTGATCCCCATTGCATTCATTCATTGCATTATCTTACATATAATTTGGTTGAATATTCCCAAACTTTAATTTCGTCGTAAGAGATAAATTTTAGCATAAACACCTAGTATCATCATTTCTGCACTTCTCCCGACGTTTCAGGTAACTGGTAGTTATCTTATAATGCTATAAATTGCGATAGTTTTAGGAAGACGGTTTAGTTGTTAGGATTATGTTTAGGCTTATTATTTGTTACATAGTTAAATTTAGAAATTTGATGAAAATGTCGTGTAATAAGTGTGTGCCATGTGGTTTTTATATTGTGGAGAAATTGTTTTCGTTATGGTTCTTGTTACTGGTTTAGTTGAAATGTTAATCATGTTATTAGAGGTGTTGTTGTTAGTTTCCTATGATTGGTTATGTTTGAGGATATTGATGATTCTGATATTATATTTCTCCTATGTTTGTTCAACATATAAACTATGTTTATGTAATTTCTTATGATTAGATATGATGATAATTGATGTGGAGTGTTGGAATTCATGTCTTAATGTTGCTGGATTATAGTTGTAATCATGTTTAGCTTTCGTTTTATGATATATTTGGGTTTTATGGAGTTTCGGACAAACTGAAAGTATTCGTCCAGACACACCATGTGCACGAAGTTGCATCTGACACAATGTATGTGAGTTAATGAGATGCACAAGAGTTGCATCGAGCGCACACTAGGTCGTGGCAGACATGTAGGTCTCAACAGTTATTGTTCGTGTTTTGCATATTTTGTCATGTTTCTATTATCTTTTATGTCAATATTTTTGGGCAGATTGTTGTAGATTAATTTTGCTTGAAAAATGTTAAGTTTGCTTTTGAACATGAATTGGAGATGTTAGAGGATTATGTTTATGTTATGAAATGTTAGTATTGTTGTGAATATGTTGATTCATGTTTTCGTATGAGTTATGAGTAAGATTGTTTTTATGAGAACTTTTGGTTATTGTGATGATGTTTTGATGAGGATTATGAAAATGTTATGATTTTGGAACTTGAATTACTTGGTGTTTGTGATCCTAGTTTTTTGGTGAACTTTTTGTAAGGCCATTAGGCATCCTTATTGATTTTGATGGTGAATGAATTTGATTTGGACTTGTTATTACATTTATTTTCTATTTTGAGATGTAAGATATCGGGTGGGATAGACCTAGTCTCCGGTCAAGAACATGCCAACCACCTAGATTACCATCTAGGGTTAAACCTAGTTTAATTGTTGTTGTCCGAGAGGCCAAAAAATACTAAGTTGGGAACTATCCTGCATCAGGATTTTGGCCATTCTTAGACATAGACGGTAAGGAACGTAAGCCCATAGGCTATCTAGAGGTTGCAATCTGACAAATATTAGGAAGTGGGTTGCGATCCACTAGCGTTTTCTTCTTTTTCTCATAAACTTTCTTATGTTTTACTTTATTACATTAATATGGTGATTTATGAATATGTGAGTATGATGGTGTTTATTCTTTGTTATTGATAAAATTCATGATTAGAGGTGATGTTTTCATGTGAGTTAGTAGTGCAGAGTTTCTTGTGATTAAATGTTTAGTATGTTATGATGTTTTCTTAATGGTTAAAGCTTATTTCTAATGCTCTTGAAACTAGTTGTTCTAGGAGAACTGCTACACTAGAGGAAAAAAGGCCAAGGGTTGCGGCGAAAGGGTTGCGATTATCTGAAAACCACAGCCCTTTATAATAAAGGGTTGCAATTCTTAAGATAACTGCAACCTTTTTCGAATTTTTAAAATTGTTTCGGGAATTCATTCTTCAATTTCCCTCACTAACTAGCCCTTTTTCTCCTTCGCTCTCCCTTCGTCGTCTCCTCTTCTTCCCCATTCGGCTCCTTCATATTCTTCAATCTTATTATTCAATCATCATCATAATTTCTCCAATTTTCCCTCTATCCTAGGGTTTTCAGGTGAAGTATTTTGGATTCGTTTCTTCGCTATTTGTGTTCGTTTCTTCACAACTTGGGTTTAATTTGTTTCTTCAACACCTTCCTTCTCCATCTGAAGCAGCATGTGAGAGCAGAGAAGCCATCGAAAATTGACGGATGCAGTGAAGCCTTCCTTCTCCTTTCGCCTTCTCCACCGCCTTTTGTTTCGCGATCTTCTATTCCCTTCCTTGCTTAAGTTCGTCCTTCATTTCCTCTTTTTTGTATAATATTAACTAATTATGATCAATGGTTGCAAAATTCACTATTTGATTTTATCATTATTTGTTTCCAATTCAATTGATTGAATTTAATTTTGTGTGATTGAGTTTGAGTTATGTTTAAATTTTGCGTCGATTTATGAATTGATATTGATCTTTGTGTTTAATTATTCCTAATTTTGGTGATTGATGATTCCAGGTCTTAATTTTTAGTTGAGCTTGTGTTATAGCATATTTCTTTGTAGAAAATTCTAAGGTTTAGGTGTCTAGTAATTGAGGATGATGCACTCCTGTAGAAAAGTATATCTTCATTAAGCAAGAACAAGTTTTATCTTTATCCTTTTTTTCTCAGTCTTGGTTTATCCCACAAAGGTATTGCACTCCCTACTATAAGGTCAAGAAAAGAAAAAAAAGGGGTGGGCAAAAGGAAAAACTATATCTTAATTGACATAGTTCATCCGTTTTTTAATATTCTATTTTTGGAAATTTTCTATTACTTGCAACGTTTATATTTTTGGCAATATATTTTTTTATCTCTCTCTTATCACATGGGGGTTCTTTTCTTATCGTGGCCTAGGGTTTAGACATGAATTCTCATATTTAAAGAAAATGATTTGGTCTAAAACAATCTAGCTATTTTAATTGGATTGTTTGTGTTGTCTACTGATCGTTAATATGACATATTTGATTTATGTATCTTTGAGGGACCCTAACTATGAAGAGAAGAGGAGAGATTGGCTACATATTGACTTGTAATGTGTCTAAGTATGAGAAAAGGTATGTGTTATTCTTAGTCTTTTTTTGTGCTGCTTTTTTTCGAGTTATGTTTTAGAAATTAGAACCCTTCTACCCCAAAGTTGATTGTTCGAGGATGCCCTTATTTATTCCCCTTTCCCCCTTAGTTGAAGATCATTGTTCGAGTAATTAGTATGGGCCCTGTAGCCCCCCGTGCGATCATGGTGATGAGTTTGTTTAATTATGTTTGGTTGTTATGGCTTGCTTCACGGTAAAAGTTGGTGCATTTAGTTAGTTAATGATTTTTGACAATCTGACCCAGGTACCCGAGATCCTTGAACATTTAAGTTGTTGCATAGTACAATGCCTCGAAAAACAAATATAGTTTGTAATTTTTTTCTAAATTATCTTGAAAAAGATAAGTCATGGTAAACATATTATACTAGTTGATGCCCGTGCATTGCACGAGTTCTTGTTTATATTATTTTTTTGCAAATTTTTTGTTAACATTTTTTATTTTCAATTGCTGTAAACTTAGATTTTTCAACACTATTTTATTTATATACTTCCTCTGCTCTTTTTCTATTGCAATAATCGCCACTTTGGGTAGTTTTATCTATTTGGACCACACTTTTAGTAAAAAACAACTATAATTGACAATATTGCCTTTACTTTATGTTAAGAAAATCATCATTAATTACTCATCAAATTTCCTCATAAAGTTGTGTTTACTTTATTAAGGATTTACTTATCCCCTACACTTGTAAATTAGAGGTGTATGGGAGCTGACTACGTTTCATACCGGTCTAGCTGGACCGATAGGTATTGTTGTGGTCACACACGCCTACTACAAATTCGGCGACTTCGTCATGCCGGTTCAATTAAGATGCCTAGCCGGCATCCCTCTCTGGGCCTTTTACCAAAGGCTTGGGCCTGATCCAACTTCCATCTACCATTGCCTACGGGCCTAAAAGATAGAAGTTCAGCATAGGATAAGAGATATCCCAAAGGGATATCTTGAGGAATATTCCAATAGCAACAGAATCTACTTGGATACGGGCCTCGACGGGCTCCTTGATCTGAGTCATGAGGTACGTTGACTTACCAAATCATACTCCACTTCAGAGCTACCGGTTTTACCCATTACTGACTTAGGCATCAGAGGGGCGTTCCTCGGATCAACCCCCGAGGCTAGTATACTTGTTCTCTCTTGCAGGATTTGGAACCGGCTTAATTTACAAAGGACTTACCGGTTCATACCCTAAAACTTGTCCCATACCGGAACAATTGACGCTAGAAGGAAGGGCGAACAATACCTTGTAGTCTAAGCCATCTCTTGCAAACAAAACAACCCTCATGGATCCTAATCAGCACTTTGGGATGCCGAAAACTGATGAAAACAATGTTCCTATTGAGAAAACTCCACCAGGATTCTCAACTCCGTTGCCGACCGTAGCACAAACTCGGCCACCTACTGACAAAGGGAGAAAGACTCCTGAAACTCCTCAAGAGAGTATTTTGCATACTCTCTAGCATATGTTCACCCTAGAACAGCTCAGGAGTGCTGCAGAAGTCTTCCAAGCCATGGCAAGCCACACCCCACCGTCCGGTCCACCCGTCAAGCGACCTCTGAGCATAGCCCACGGCCTGGTGAGAAAACTTAGTTCACTGGGGACAGGCCGCCAGGGAGACAGAGGCCGGAATGACCAGGATCAGGTGGCCAACTCCAAGACCCTCGCGGAGCAGGTAGGGGAAGAGGAAGAAGATGAAGCTCTGGAAACAGAAGTCCAGCAGCAATCTTCCCACCCTAGAAAGGTAAGTGAATACAGGCGGCGAACGCCGATATCCTTGCGGAACTCACTCTTCTCCACTGCTATACTGTAAAGAGCCCATGGAGAAGATCAAAATGCCGACATGTAAGTATGACGGCAAGACTGATCCGGAGGATCATATATCGGCTTCTGAGGGGCACATGCTGCTGTATACCGACACTGACTCCGTGTGGTGTAAGGTGTTCCCCTCTACACTAGTTGGGCTAGGCCAAACCTGGTTCAAGAGCATACTACCGGCAACAGTCTTTGATTTCCGCCAGCTCATGTCCATGTTTGTCACACACTTTGTTAGTAACAAGCGCAGGGAGAAAACTACCGGCGAGCTGATGTCGGTTAAGCAGGGGGAGACATAAAGCTTGAGCGATTACGTAGGACGTTTCAACGCAGAAGCCGTCACCATCCCAACTCTGCAGCAAGAAGTTGCCGTTCTAGCCCTCATGACGGGTTTAAAGGAAGGAACTACCTTCAGAATCTATTTAGGTTGCAAAAAGCTGACAAGCCTAACAGAGGTCTTAGGCAAGGAAAATGACTTCATCCGAGGGGAAGAGTTTGACAAGGCGTCAAATGCTAAAAGGCCGGCAGCAGATGAAAAAGATAAGGAAAAAGATCGCAAAGACGATAAGTATCGGAAGGATAAGAAACCGGACACCTCCAACCGAAGGGAGGAAAGTAACTCAGTGAAGAAGGGCCACGAAGGTAGACCCGACGTATACCACGATTACACTCCTCTCACAACACCCCGGGCCCATATATATGAATTGCACAAAGCGGATGATAAATGACGGAGGCCCAGGAAGATGTATTACAAGGGTCGGGATAAATCAAAGTGGTGTGAGTTTCACAGGGACTACGGTCACATAACAGAAGACTTTAAAGACCTCAAGCACGGGATGGAAGACCTCATCAAAAGAGGCTACTTCACCCAGTACCAAGTCAGGATCGACCCTAAGTCTCCATCTGGAGAGGAAGAAAACGGTAACAGGAGGTCAGTGAAAGACAGGATCAATGAAATTCCTGTCATATCTGGAGGGCCGACACGAGGTGGAAGTATACACGGTGCCAAAGCTAGGCTAAAAGAGGCGAGGCACCAAGTGAACTACCACAACACGGGGAAATGCCCGGCACCACCAGCCATGACATCCGTAGCTTTTACGTCAGAGGACGCTAAGGGAACTGTCTACCCCCATGATGATCCCTTGGTAGTATCTCTGCAGATATCAACTGCAATGGTGCATCGCGTGCTGCTGGATGGTGGAAGCTCCGCCAACATCCTATACAAGGAGATATTCGAGAAAATGGGCTTCGACTTGTCATCTCTGCAGATTTCATGTCTGAAGCCGGTCTCATATCTTGTCATCGATTTCACAGGGGCATCTGTCGTCCCGGAAGGAACCATTAAGCTGGTAGTAAAACTGGGGGAGGGATCTCAATCTAGGGACCTGATAGTGGAATTCCTTGTTGTTGACGTCCCGGCAGCGTACAACGCCGTCATCGGACGACCTTTGATTCATGATGCCCAAGCTGTGGTATCTACCTATCATCTTATAATGGTATACACCTCAAATGACGGCAACTCGGAGAAAATCAGAGGGAGCCAAGAGTCGACAAGGGCTTGCTACCTGATCGCCCTCAGGCACTCTGATCATAAGCGTCCTGCTGACACACCACCATCATAGCGGAAGCGATGAAGGATGGAGAATAAGGCCAAGAAAGATCTGTCAATAGAGAATTTTGAGGGAAGGCCGGCAGATCAGCCGAGACCTAGCCCAGAAGGAGAAACGGAGGAGGTAAGCCTAGAGCTGGACAGGCCGGAAAGAACTGTGAAGATTGGAGCAGACTTGGCGGAAGAGGTTAAGATCAATCTAATCACCTTGCTGCGAGATCATGCCGACATCTTCGCATTCTCCGCAGACGAGATGGTTCCTTGCTGTTAGAAAACAAGAGCATTTATACAAACATAAACCCACCATGTGGCTTAGCAGTGCAAAAACCTAGGGCATAGAGGGCCGGATTACTGAATACATAGCTGGCATGAGGTAGCCAGAATTTAGGTACCGGAATCCTCTTGGCCCCCCTAGTAGCCGGTATTGAGGTTGCATCAAAAAAAGTTGAAAGCCTCACGCTCTCGGCGGGTCAGACCCCTGTCAGGAATGTGCTCCATCCGGGATCGCGGCCTAGACCACTGACGACGCGAGGGGAAGTCCTCACGGACCTGAACCCAAAAGAACCTCTCCCTCCAATGTTTGAGAGAAGTAGGCTTTGGGTACACTGCCAGTTTACCCGCCTTGGTTTATGGGGACATCCAACCTCCCTGACCTTCAGTCTCGTCAGACCGGGACCTCTTCTTCTTCCCTGCCCGTTTCCCTTTGGCTGAACCATCTTCCTTGATCCAGTGCAGTTTGTGGAAAAGGTTCAAGGTTTCCGGAAAGCCTTTGTAGCGGACCAGCCAGGCATATGCCATCAAATTCCGCCATCCCAAAGGCGTTAGTTGGGCCAAGCAAATGTTCCAGGCCCGGAAGACTTTTAAAAAGAATGGGTCTAGGGGAAACCGGAGTCCAAAGTCCAACATGTGCGCATATATAGCGACAAGGCCGACAGGGCAGGCAGTCACACGGCTTCCGGAGGTCGGGAGCACTAGCTTATACTCGTCGGGGAAGGCAAAGTACTCTGGTCCCTTAATAAGAAATTTATTCTCACGGCAGATAGCTACCCAGTCTCCATCTACCTGCACGAATATCGCGTTGCCGGCTTCGCTAGGCAGCATGTATAGCTCAGCCAGGCCCTCCTCATTTGACTCCTCGGGAATAACCTCTGGAGGATTCTCTCGGCCCTCATCATCGAAGGCCTCAATAGTGGTCGACTCGTCATCGGACTCTTCCAAAGCCCGGACCACGCTGTCAACTTCGTCCGAATCTACGAACGAGACCGCCACCTCCTTTGGTACCGGTCTGGCCGAGGTCTCTCCTATCTCCATTATTCTTATCGGTTTAGGGGAAGGAGGCCCGTTGTTGGGAAACAGTTATGTGGAATGTTCGGCGAGTCCACGGATGGTTCCGTATTGGCCGTAAATCGGCACTCCTAATGCTTGGATAAGATTCACTAGTGCTCCTAAGGGGGAAGCACGCAAAGGGGATTCACTATCTAGCCTACCGGATGTGCTACATTCATGGTGGCTTTTACATCTATGTTCCCTTGATATGTCCATTACCGGTGAGTCAATAAGTTCAATGGAGTTTGAGGTATCGTTATCATAATTTATGTCACTATCGGTCATGACATAAGTACTTTTAGAGATATTTTCAGACTCTGAGTCGGAAGACATAATAAAACAGATGGTATGAAAGACAACGAAAAGATTCTGAGGAAATACTTGGAAGAAAAAGTGGAAGAAGGAATGAGCCGGTATCCGAGAGTACGTGAAAGCCGGAAGGAAAGAATTTGATTAGAACCGTCAAGAAATGCAAAGGATCAGCTAGGAGAGAGAAAGTCTGTTATGAATATCAGAGCCAATGCGATATTGTGAGAAGTGAAGAACGCAGGTCGCTCAAAGCCTATTTATAGAAGAAATCACGGTTGGGATTAGGCGACTCTTCATCTTCCCGTCCTGATCACGCCATGTGGTATTGAATGGTACCCAGCTGTGAAGCAACTTCTCTTAATGAGCTATGACAGTAGGCGCGGATATCGAGGCGATGATTAAAATTTTCTGACAATGCTTCATGTTCCCACTACAGTTCAAGTCAGCTCTACCCATGTCAGTTTGAAACCTACTAAGCAGGTTACGTCTATGCTAGATATACCGGCTTGGGGGTTAGTTGTTTGGGGGTTGACTACGTTCCATACTGGTCTAGCTGGACCGATACGTATTGCTATGGTCACACACGCCTACTACAGAACCGGCGACTTCGTCATGCCGGTTCAAATAAGATGCCAAGTCGGCATCCCTCTCCGGGCCTTTTACCAAAGGCTTGAGCCTGATCCACTTCCATCTACCATTGCCTACGGGCCTAAAAGATAGAAGTTCAGCATAGGATAAGAGACTATCCTAAAGGGATATCCGGAGGAATATTCCAATAATAACATAATCCTACTTGGATACAGGCCTCGACGGGCTCCTTATAAATACTCCCCTAATCTGAGTCATGAGGTAAGTTGACTTACCCAATCATACTCCACTTGAGAGCTACCGGTTTTACCCATTACTGACTTAGGCATCAGAGGGGCGTTCCTCGGATCAACCCCCGAGGCTAATTTATGTGTTCTCTCTTGCAGGAATTGGAACCAGCTTAATTGACTGAGGACTTACCGGTTCGTACCCTAAAACTTGTCCCATACCGGAACAAAAGGGGTACCTCTATGCTAAACTACCCATTTTTTAATTTTCTTAAAAACCATGTCCAAACCCATTTTTGCATAGAAAAAGAACGAATAAAGTATTTGCATCATACTCTTATTTCTAGATTTTTTTATTACGATATATAAATTTTTTATTTTTTAATATTAAACTAAATATTGTAGCTAAGTCTATTATTAAATAATATCTCGATAATTGGTATGTCTAACATAGTTAACACAATTTTAACATGAACAACACCCCAATGATACTTGAAGAAAGTAGAGGGTACTTATTTAATAGATGCATGTCAAAAAAAAAAAATATAGAAAACATGACTGTCAGTGTCAGCCACAACTTCAACTTTAAATTGCACATAAATACTAATTTATATAGAACGAAAGATGGGAAAGTTTAAAGATGAATTTCAAAACACAAGTTTGTTATTTACTTAATTTTTTGTTCCGGATCCGGGTTGGGTTTATTTTTATTTTTTTTAATTTTTATTTTTGTTCCATTTTCTTATTTTTTGTTTGTAATTTTAGAGTTAAACTTTAATTTAGTTCCGGATCTGTTAATTTCCGTCGCTTTCGTTTTTGCTATTTAGGGTTTTGTATTTTTAATTAGGGTTTCGTTTGTTTTATTTGCATTTGTTTGCCTGATTTTTTTGTTCATTTTTTATTTCGTCCGTTGTAAAGCTGTATAAGTTTGGATAAAAATTAAAATTGCGCTGTTCTCGTGGATTAAGTTTGTTGTTTAGGCTAAAGAATTTTTATTGATTCATTTTTGTTCAACTTTGTTTTGATGAATTTATGTAATTTCAGAAGGGCAACTTCTTCATCTGGCCATATCTTGTGGAGTTACAATTTCAAGATGGAAAGTCGTTAGTTGGTAGGACATTTTTTTGTTTTTTTGGCAGCAGTAGGACATTTAATCTTTCCCATACTTCAATGCTGCAATGTGACTACTACAGTAGTTTCTGCCATGTTCTTATGATTTCTGACCGTCTTCTTTTGTTTTATTTATGCTTTTTATACTGTGTGATAAAAAAAAATGTCAAAAATTTTTTTTTTTTTTTGGTAGGAAGGGATGCGCTTTTACCTAAAAAGCGCAGCCCTTCAAGCTTAGAAGGGATGCGCTTTTTAGGTTAAACCGCAGCCCTTCGTTGTGAAGGGTTGCGTTTGAAAAGCGCAGCCCTACCTAAAAAGTGAAGGGCTGCTATTAAAAGGGTTATTGTCAAAAAGCGCAGCCCTAAGGGCCTTTTTTAGTGATATAATACGTTATTTTTCATCCAAATAAATAAATTCTCATAAGTTGTAAAACTATATTGTATATGAAAATTATTTTCGGAACATATTTCGAGCACTCTCTAATGGTAAAAAAAAACTTATAATATTGTGAATATGGAACAAAAGTTATATTCCATTTACATAGTATAATAATTTAGGTTGTTTATCTAAAATCATAATTAATTAACATAGTATAATAAGTTATATTCCATTTACATAGTATAATAATTAACCTTAAAATATTAAAAAATACAATTAATTATTAAGAATAATTAATTGTGCCTTGAAAATTGGCTTGGATAGACTTTATATTTTCGAAATAGTTTTGGGCTTAGCTCGTTCGATTGCTCTTCCATTGGCCTGGACTAACTAGAACTTGGTATGTTTCATCATTAGGTACTATATTGAGAGACATAATTTTGTGATTACACCAACAATTTGGGGGGTTCGATCGAAACAAAACTTGTTAGTACATCTTCCCTCTCTGTAGAGGTCCCTGGTGGAGCTCCATATTTGTCCAGTCCTAGCTACAATCATCTTGTGCGGTTAATATTCGTTTTCAAAAATCAGATTATAGTTGATTTATTGATCTTAAATAAGTTTTTGGAATCGTGCATAATGGACAGGAGTTTTTATTTCTTTATTAATATCTATACTTAACATCCCATATTACACACAACATAAAATCATAAAGTAAGATTGGTGAAGAAATATAATTACAAATGTAATTTCCAAATCAATTTGTATGTTTTTGAAGACTTTCTTTTAAACTACATTTGTTGTACTTGTACACACATCGTGTTCCTTATCAAACGAAAGGATCTTGAAACCTTTTTTTGCTTGTAACTTTGAAAACAGTAACATAAAATAGACCATGCCTGAAGCAGGTCTTGGGAGATACAAACCTACATGAGATAGAGATTGTCCTTGACTTCCATTTATATTCCTAGCAAAACAAACCATCAAAGGAAACTATCGTCTCTAAAATCTGACAGGAAATTTGGTGGAGTCAGACGGGGTTAGCGTCATTCTTGGGATAAATACTTTATCTCCGACATTACTTCCGGAAATAACAATAACTTCAATAAATTGATTGCCTAAATGATTGACAATTAACCTTGTGCCATTGCATAATCTTGATGTTTAATTAATATTCCTTAGAAGCATAATTGGTGTACTAACCTTTAATCGTATGATATGATTCGGGAGCCATGAACATCTTATTGTATTCAAGAATATAGTGGAGTAAGGCTCCGTTCTTTTGAACTGAATTGAACTGAATATGTCTAAACTGAACTGAACTGAACTGAACAGAACTAAATTGAAGTGAAAGAAAACTATGAGAGAAAACTAACAAAACTGACCTGAATTTTCCTGAACTAAACTAAACTAAATCGAACTGAATTGAATTTCATTAATTCAGTCCAAAAGAACATAACCTAAATTTCATATACTCCAAAACTGTCTTTTTATTTGCTAATTGCATCTGAACTTTACACTTTTTCTTCGCATTAGTTAGTGCCAAAAAGGCTCTTTCTTGGTAGTATTTAACTTTCCAGATATGATCTTGTAGGTCTGGATATGTGCCATCAATAAATGCTGAAATTGCATCTTCCCCAAGATCTACAAGGATATCTTTTGCAGCCTCAATTACAGCTTTCCCTCATTACGACCCCCAGCTTTTCTGTCTCCTACGCTTAATATCCACTTTGAAAATTCTCGTAATTTAGCAACAATAGATTTCAAAGAACATACTTGTAGTCTCATATTGCGAGTAAGTATTAGGACCATACCTGAGTCCCAAAAGTAAGATGAATTTGGTCGCAAACAAGATATCTTACCTGGTTCCCTCAACTAGGTAATATCTGCCCAAATCACCACTTCAACCAACTTTGCCGTGAAAAGTTTGATGCAACTAAACACTTCAACCGAATTCATGATGTCCTTCAAACTTCGATCAAGTGTTTTAAATCAAAACTGAAGGAGATGAGTTTTATCTTAATAAGGAGAGAAGCCAAATTGCCAGTGCAGGTTGAACTCTCAGTTATATTCAAAACGATACAAAATCTCGAATGAGCTATTCTTCCTCGTGGAAGGAGGAGAGAAGCAATTTCAATCAAAGCTACCAACAATATCATTTCACCCATTTTTCTTTTTTCAGCACATAATGTCTTCCATAAATATATTTTACCAATCCCTCCATAGTTGTAAACGACAAAGACACCTCCTTTTTGACTCGACACATCATCCATGACTTTTTGATAAATCCTCAATTGCTCATCGATTAAACCTTTATGCAAATTGTCGTGTTTCAAAGTCATTTTCTTTATGTCGTACAAAAGCCCATCTGCTACAAGTTTGTTTTGTCGTCTTTCAAACACAATTAACTCATCTAGAAATGGCATGTCACTAAATATAAGCAAAATGCTATCATTACTTTGGAGCATGTTTCATTGTCAGCCAATGCAAAAGCTTCAATTTGATCGTCAGTTGGGTTCAAATATGTGAAACATAAATTGAAAGGAGAAAATACTCATATCTAGTATAACATTGTTTAAAAATATCTTATTATTTAAATTCTCATAGTTATTTACCTTTGTTTTTTTTAATAACATACTCCTTGTACAAACTGTCATCAGATAGCAACCACTAAGTCTTCTGCCAAATTTCCTCCGGCTTCGACAAACTCCCAAATAACAGTAACATGGAGAATAAATGTCTTAGGTAGTGCCCTAATTCTCTTAAACTTGCTTCCATTATTTCATCAACATATTCGTTGTCATTGTCGAGTAACTCCCTTGCGTAGCAAACTTCTCTGAAGGTAGGATACACTACACCATCAACTGTTATAACATCTTCGTAGTATGTCATCCCCTTTACCAAAATTGAGCAAATTTCTAAGATAGATATTCTCGCCAAATCATGGTGTGATGTTGTAGATTCATCCTATTGCAAAACCTTTACTTCTTGGTATCCACTGTCTCTAATCTTGCTTCCACACAAACGTTTTAGGGAACTCCACATATTTAAACTCTCTTGCTTGTACATATTTTTCGTTACATTCCATCGACGATAGGAATTTTGTATTGTCGATATGAGGTCTCTCTAGTACAGATTGTACATCAACATGGTCATTAAACAAAATAGATTGCTCTCTTGGTAGATGGAAACTTAGTCTTTCCACTGCACGAGTGCGATACTGGATATTGAATCCCAAAGTCCTCCAAATTGCTTCACATGCATGCTAAAATGTATCGGAAATCATAGTACATCTTACCTCATCTATTTCTTTGCTTTCATGATAATCCGCATTAGTAACCATATTATACCCCTTGTTTATATATTTGAATGGTTCAATTAATCTAGACTGGTTACACCATTCAACATTGATATATGCTCAATATTTACGAAGCTATTGGGGATTATATGGAACAATATACATATTATTAAGATAAACTCCACTCTTCTCAACTGTAGATCCAATATCTCTTTGCATGTACATAGGATATCCTTCATCATCCACTTTAGTGGATCAACAAATCTCCTGGGAAAATGCTTACTGCATTTTTTTCACTCATACACGGTGCATTTATGTTTGATGCACCACGTGGACCATGCACCATGAGCTAAGTGACGGTTTGATATAGTTCTGGATCTTCAAGTTGATCAAGCAACTCATCACAACTAATCTTATCAATATATGAAGCTACGAGATATCTATCTTCCTGATGTAGGAACAACTGAATATGAGCATGCGACAAACCACACTTTTTTGAATACTGTATATACAACTAAAAATGCAAATACCAACGAAATAGGTTTGATAATCATATTGTAGACAATAAATAAGTTTAGGAATAAAAAGGAAAATGAACACTATAATGATAATAATAGCACAAAGGAGAATGTGAAAAAATCTTTGATCAATTGGTGGAGTTTCATCATAAAAACTTCATTGATGATGTATGCACTATCCTCTAGCTCAAGTCCTTTTTTCTTTACATATCTAGGGATCTCTGGCCACTTATGATTACATATAAATGTTATAAATAAATTTCAATACCCATATTATATATAAATAGCGATCACATCCTGATAGTTTCACTCATGTAAATATGTCCTTTAATGAATGAAGCTGGTAATACTATACAGCTTCCAGTAGAAGATCCCTTTGTTTTTCTTCTTTCTAAAACCCCTCTTCAATTCTTCACATTTGCGATTCTCAGACACTATTGGTTATTTATAAGGAAACATAACCTTTTAGCTTCAATCATTGTGTAATCTTCAACTAATAGTTGATGCAACAATATCCGAGATAAGAGTATGATTTAAGCTTCCAAAGCTCGATCATGTATTCTGTATGCAAATAACTTACGCAATGTAAGTTTATCACTTTTTTCTTTAAACTATTTGTTAGAGTCTTATCCACATGCATAATATCTGCTCTAAATCCATCTTCTTCTTATGGAAATAATAATGGATATTGCATTGGAAGATAAGAGGGATGGAGCTCAAAAATTTGCCTTAACTTTACACCCCTTGTTTCTATTATTATACCTCTTTTATCTGCACTATTAATATCTCCAATAATAAGGACATCAACTTCTAATGTCATTGGCAAATTGTAAGTTCTTCCAACATTTTTTTGTCTTCAAACAAGCCGTAATTTCAAATTCTCACATATGTTTGATGCAAACCTATACATATAAAGCCATTCTAAAAGTTTTTGCTAAAGGGATATTTTGATATATCATATCTTGTAATTATGCGCCTAAGCAATATCCAAACTTTTTAAGGTCTGAGGTACTAGTAATACATATAAAAAAAGTAAATAAACATTATAAACACAATATACACTTTAAACCCTCAACCACTAAATGATAGGTAACACAATTAGTTATGTTGTAGCTTGCAACAATTTTTTTTGTTCCTGCTTACATCCTTAGAATCGTATATGTAAATCTGTCAAAATTTAGGTTGTGCACTATCAACAAGACACAAACTACCTATCAAGTGATAATTTTAACCCCAAATTTTGAAATTGTATGGACCTCGACTGACTTGTAAGTGCAATGATTCTACCTCCAAATATGAAATGAATACATCATATTGTATTCTCTTCTGTTTTCAAGAAAGTGGTTCTTGTATTATGTTTCTTCTTTAATAGGTCACAAATAAGTTGAGGTGCGCGTTTAAGTAACAGTAGTTGAACCTTTCCTTGCATGCAACATAACAAAAACTTTGGCTTACTTGTTTTGTTTCTTTTGTTGACTCTCTCGTTAAACCACATTTGCGTCCCATAAAACTCACTAACATATGTAGAGTCTATATCTGAGTAGTTGTCTGTGCAAAACAAATGAATTACTAAATTTGTGATTTAAATTTTAGAATTTACGTAATTTGTGATAATATTAATAATGATTTTTAAATTTAACATTAGTTGCAATATTTAGAATGTATGATATGCCAATCTGTAACAATCTTCATATCATCGATGTCGTTATCGCTACTAGTTTGTGTAACACACTCATCTTGGATGATAGTATTTGATTAGCCACAATTAGTTAATTCAGTATTTTCATCTGTATGAAAGTCATATTAAAGAATACGCATTAGATTTTATAATAGATACACAAAATTATAAACATTTATAATCGATAAATAACTAATAAGTTAATACTATCTGTAATTTTGCGTGTAACTGATCTCAGGGTTCTTGAACTTTGAATCACATGTCTCTTTGATCTAACCTGACTTTGTAATTGTGTCAATTCCAACATGTCTCCAAAGGCGATGCCACAACCTAATATTATTATGTTCTTTTTAGCAAATAAATGAAGGAAATTATGAAATAGCAATACAAATTTGAATTAGATGATGAATACATCGACATCAGAAGTATTTAAGAATATGGTTTTTTGCTCGTTTTAAGATTCTTTTGATTCTGGATGAAATCTTATTCTTTAAAATCCGAAATCATCTCTCTTTAGGAATAAAAATTTGATTTTCGAAATATCCTTTAATAATTCATCATCAGGAATAATTAACATTAAAATATTAAAAATACAATTAGTTATGAGAAATAATTTATTGAAACTTTTGAATTGGACTTGGATATACTTTGTATTTTCGAAATGCTTTTGAGCTTAGCTTGTTCAATTGCTCTTGTATTGGACTGAATCGATTAGGACGTCGGTACATTTCATTATTCACTCCTACAAAGAGACACAATTTTTTGTCTACACATACAATTTGGAAGGTTCGATCGATACGAAACTTTTTAGTACATCTTCCCTCTATGTAGAGGATTAGAGGTCCCCCTGGTGGAGCTCCATATTTGTGCAGGCCTAACTAGTAGCTACCATCATTTCGTGCCGTCAACATTCCTTTTAACAAATCAGACTATCGTTGATCTATTCATCTCAAATATCAGCATCCAATAATACTACTAATAATAAAATAATAAAAGGAATATAATCTACCAACATCCAATATCTGGTTCTATATCTATAATGACAAGTCTGTTAGTAATCTACTAGTAATACAGCCATACATGCTCCTATATTTAAAATTATATTTCTATCGTAAAAAGAGTAAAAATATCGTACAAACTCTAAGGAGTAACAAAAATATACATTAAGCAACATACGAATAAATCCTTTTCTTTTCACAAATAAGGAGGCGATATTTAGGCACATAATTTCGGACATAAAGTTGAAAATTCTAAAAAAACAGGGTTATCCATCTTTCCCTCTGTTATCTTTGGTAAATATGTCCTTTTTTTGGATTTGATGGCGCATGTCCCTCTATCACATCGGTAATTGTTCTTATTTTTGTTGTACTATTTGTTATACTATTCTCTTTTCTTTTTTTTTTTGTTTCTTTTTGGGGTTTTCCCTCAATTTAGTTCATTTTGCAATATTACAAAATTTAGATGATTAGATTTTTTTTACAATCTTTTGGTTATCTGTAGATGATCATCTTGATTTGATTTGAATATAAAGAGAGTTGCAAATTTTTTTAAATATATTTAGTGAACTTGTGACACCCATTACATTGTTATCAAATCACATTCTCCATATGTGATTTGATCATATGGGTGACAATATGAAGTTATGTGGTTGATTGTTCATGGACGACGCAAACGTAATCGATGACAATTTCAAACTCAGATCATCATGTACCACCTTCCGTAGCTACCAAAGATAAATTATTCTCAACTCGATTATCTGTCCTCGCTTTCTTCAGGAGGTAGCGATGTCTTCAAAGTATTGATATGAATGATTTTAATAAGTTTACATGTTTTTATCATGTTTTTTTTTTTTCAATACATCATGTTTCAATAATGCAAGTAAAGGATGTGCCTTTTTCATTTTTGCAAGTGTTCTATTTTAGTAAAATTTGGTTTTAAGCATCTTTAGTATATTACATTTTTGAAATAACTACCTTTTTTCATCTGTTAATTTATTTATCTTTCTTTTTTGTTGAAAAAAGAAAAGAAAAACCACTATTGGTCTATTGTACAAAAACGCAACTTGATTTACGAATTTGGTACGAGATGAATTTAAAATTTTACATTATGTGGCATGAGGGGGTTGATAGTAACTCATTGTTCTGTAATGTGGTAGCAGCAACAACAACAACAGTGTTTGTGACACTTCAGAAAATGCGGAGACCAATGGCTTTCACAGGGCCAGAAGAATATCTGGATTCTCTGATCCATTTTCTAATCATGGTAAGATAAATGTAGTTTCCTCATGTTTTTGATCCAAGTCAGTTTTAGGTGCAATGTGCTGAGCATTTATTCTAACAGAAGCACTTTCACATTAAGACTTTACAGCTTTAGAGGCAGAGGCACTTGAGATGACAGAAGCGCCAGCAGAGGAGAACTCACTCAGAGAAGAGTTCGAGGAATGTTCAGAGTCTGATACAGTCAGTACCTCGGACTCAGAACATCACTCTGCTGGACACTGGCGCGGGTTCATCCATATGTTGAAAAAGGGACCGAAACGTTTTCAAACTTTTCATCCATTGGTTTTGCCAAAGCTTACTAGAAGAAAGAGTAGAAGTGCAAGGCATAGCATGATTCCAGTCATACCTTCATTACGAAGTGGAATGTGCTTCTTTAAGCCTTCTTGGAAAAATTTCTCTCTCGAAGAGCTTCATGAGGCTACAAACACTTTTAACAATGGTAATTTTGATTATGGAATATGTCTTTTTTTTTTTTGCTCAATACTAATGCAGTAATGCTCACATGTTCCGTAAGATTACATTAGAAACTGATCCCTAAGCTAAATTTTGAGAAAGGAATAGCAACTTTTCTGCAAATTTATTTCTGATCTGAAATTAGCGAACTTGGCATAATGCTAAGCTTTCTGAAGTTGTTAGGAACAATGCTTTCAGAAGTGAAAGAGTGTTAACTGCTTGGTTGTTGCTATTTGGTTCACCAAGTTGATGTGCTTCATCTCTTGCTATTGTTGTTTACTTTCTATCTCTCCTGTTGATTGTGTAGAAAATAAAATTGGAGAAGGAGGTTATGCTGATGTTTATAAGGGTGTTCTTCCAAATGGGCATCTCATAGCTGTAAAACGTCTGTCCAAGGGTAACCCTGAAGAGCTAGCAGCTGACTTCCTATCTGAACTTGGGATAATAGTGCATGTCAATCACCCCAATATTGCTAAAGTTGTTGGTTATGGTGTGGATGGGGGAATGCACCTCATTCTTGATCTGTCTCCTAATGGAAGCTTGGAATCTATACTTCGGGGTGTGTATGATCAATACACTTGTTTCTAACATATTTTCCACCAAGTTGCTTATTATACGGGATCAATGAGACTCTTTTCTCTATGGTTTTTAGGGTCGAGGGAGAATCTTCGATGGGATATCAGATATAAGATTGCTTTGGGTTCAGCTCAAGGTCTCCAGTATCTTCATGAAGGTTGTCAACGGAGAATAATCCATAGGGACATTAAGGCTGCCAATATATTGCTTACAGAGGATTTTGAAGCACAGGTATCCTTTGAGCAAATGGATAAAATATTTTTTTAGACACCTTTGGTTGTTTGTATAGACTGGCTCGTTTTTGGCTTTGCAAAAATAGTATCTTAAAATGAAATATAAATAGATCCAATTACCCATGTGGAAATATTTTCACTCTGAATGATGCTTCAATGCAGATCTCTGATTTTGGATTAGCAAAGTGGCTTCCAGATCAATGGACTCACCACACCGTTTCGAAGTTTGAAGGGACATTCGGGTTTGTAGATTGAATACATGGAACTTAGCTTTGTTTCCATGAGCTCACCATTTGATAATAATTGACTTTATATTTGATTAATATTGTAGCTACCTTCCTCCAGAGTTCTTCATGCACGGCATAGTCGATGAAAAAACAGATGTCTATGCTTATGGGGTTCTCCTGCTGGAACTTATAACCGGTCGCCTGGCACTCGATAATACTCAGAAAAGCCTTGTTATGTGGGTAGGAGCTTCACCGATTCTATAAATAGACAACATAATTGAACAATATGATTTTCCATCCATATATAAATTCCTCTGCCCTAATTTAGTCCTTTAGACAATTTCTCCATATCAAGTCAAGGATTTTCAATTTCTTCATGGCAGGCCAAACCATTTCTTGACAAGAACAAGTTAAAGGAACTTGTTGACCCATATCTTGGTGATGGATATGACAAGGATCAACTAAAACTATTGGCCATGACTGCCAACATGTGCATACACCAGTCCTCAATCGAACGGCCTCAAATGAGTGAGGCATGTCTTCAGCTAAAAAATATTTATTAAATCACTTTGCAATTTCATGGGTTATGTTTTTTTATTGAATCTAGTTTGAGGTAAAATCAGCAGGCTAGACATAAGAAAAGTTATCCGCTACAGGAAATGCTGAGAACCCTCATTATTCTGTTTAGTAGAGAAATAATATACGACATTTTGATAGAATTAATTGTGTTGCAGGTTGTGCAAATCCTAAATGGTGAGACGAAATGTTCTGAATTCGCCAAGCTAACTCAAAAACCTTCTCTCAAAAGAACATACTCGGTGGAGCTTTTTGATGCAGAAGAGTACAACTCAACCAAGTACTTAAATGATGTAGATCAGCTCATGCAAGTAGCTCTGGAGCTTTGATATCCAAGTGATGATTGTATGCCATAGTTCAGTGTCTTCATCTATTGCACTTCGAGATTGCATGCATTAGAAACAACCCTGCAAAACTTTGTACCAAATGCGTTAACTACTGACTATTTGACTATGTATATTCATTTTGTAACCAAATACTTCTTATTTATTGATGTTCCCCATTTGTACAGGCTGTTTCTGACAGTTTTTTCACGTAATACCAGGTTCATGAAAATTGAAATCAATTCTTAAAGTATTCTAGGAAATTCGGATGTTTGGTTCTAGAAATCGTGTTTTGTTATTTGAATACCCGACGATATGTGAATAAGTTCATGTGGATACAGTGATTACAGAGCATTACAAGACGTGTGTCATGCTGTTACCGTGACTGATTTTGCTCTTTAGGGGAAAAATAGTGACGTAGATCCAATACTTTACCATAATCCCGTCTAATAATATCTTTTGCTATGTCTATTCTATTCGTCAAATATATTTTTGGCTTATTGTAAAAAAAAGTCAGAAATGTTTAGAAAAAATAAGACTAGTTTAGAAAACGCAAATGTTCGAAGTTAATGAAAAATTTAATAAAACTTAAAAGAAAAATAAGAAATGTTTAGAAAAAAGTTTAAAAAGTAGAAGAGCAATTAAGAAAAGATCAAAAGATACTTAGAAAAAAAAAAGTTAAGCAAAAATTAGATACCCTTCTCTCTCAATCTCTACTATGTTCCCAATTTCCATTTTGACATTTTCTTTAAACTAAAAGGTTCTCTCATAAGTCGAGGTGGGCATGAGCTGGTCCAGTACGTGGGTCCACTCAGCGTGGGCCCGGCCCGACACGAGCACGCTCAAGGCCTCACCCGGATGTAACACCCTGACAATTCTCTATTTTCCAAAATACTTTTTAAATATAAAATTGAGAGAATCATCAAAGCATTATCGCTCGTATGATAACGCATCGGCTTATTCTGAATTTTACAGCGGAAAACATAATAAAAAAATATTATAAATAAAACTTAGTCAACCAAAAAATAAAACCAACAAGAGTCAAAGTAAATGACAATTGTCAAAACCACCTACAATAATTAAAGTCAACAACGAGAAGTAAAAGTCAACTATGATAATTGATCTACACAAACTCTCATAATCCAGAACACATGAAACATCATCTTCAAAACCTATAGATGAACAATGCACTAGTGATCCCTAGAGACTACTCACGAAAATGAGTCATCACAGGATCAATAAAACATAGTCATGATCAACATACACACACAAAAGCACGTCATCAATAAAGCTGAGTACTACATAGTAAATAAATAAACAATCCTAACCTGATACTAATACATAATAAAAAAGAATAAATAATAATAATATAATAGCCTTGAAGATAACTCTTATTGAAATGAACTTCACAACCAATATTTTATTTACTTTAAACGGAATAGTGAATGGAACGAGTTGTCTGACTAAAACCAGCCTTCCCTTTGGAAGACGAAATATTTAAAATAAAAATAGGATACGGTGATCAATTTGGTCCCAGGAAAAGTCATGGGCTACCACCATGTACTCCAACTCATACTTTTCCAACACTTCAGACGTGCACAAGTCTAAAGCTATTGCTATCCATGTTTCACTTTACATGATTAATAGTTTATTCACTTGTTAAGACTCACAAGTAGCACAGACAATATAATCATCGAAAAATCATACACTTCCGTTTTATCTTAAGAGTAGATAAGGTGATCAATAACAACTTAACAACCCAATATCAATTCAAACTTTAATTCACAACCTTCCTTTATTTGTTGAACCTAGTCAACAACCAACCAACCTTTCATAGGTATAATAACTCAACTTACCAAATGAGGCCCTCGGTCCTTATAGGGTAGTTAAATAATAAAAAGAGAATAACATGATTCATGATCCAAACCTACTACCCAAAAAAAAAAAGTAAGAGCTACGGTCAAAACAATCCCAAAGGTTGCGTTTGGCCTGCATCCCTTCAGCAAAAATGACATCAACAACCATATAAACACAAAAAAAAAAACAACCAAAATATTCAAAAAAACAATAATACAAAAAAGAACTCGGTGGTCTGTTCTGTCGGACAATTCTCTCTCATGTCGTTATCGGAAACTCGTCGGCGCTTAAAAAGAACTCGGTTCTTTGTTAGCAGGATATCGCGTTTCCATTGTCGGAAATCTCCACTGTAAAGATTACTTTAGTTCCTTCGCATTCTGAAACAAGATCTCCATTGCAAAAAAAGCGATTCTTCGTTTCAGAAAATGGGGGTGGGAAATTGATTTAGGGTTTCGAAGTGAATTGGGTGGTGGTGTTGGTTTAGTCGAGGGAGATGAGAGTGGTGGTGAAGTGGTTGAGTGGAGTTTGAAGAAAGGGAGGAGGATCCCAAAGCTTCAATTAACATCCTCCGACGATGTTAACATCCACCAACGATGATGTTGTGCGTAGATGGGGGAGGATCATCGTCGTAGGAGTTGGAGGACGGGAGGGTGTTCGATGGAGGTGGCGAATCATAGAGGAGAGTGAGAGAGAAGGGAGAAGGGAGGCGTGAGAGAGTTTCTTAGAAACCCTACTACCAGCTTAACATTTATATTCAGCCCGCGTAAAATTCTTTCAAATTTTCAAAAAGCCCATAAAGGGCTGCGGTTAGCCCGAAAACCGCAACCCTTTATTACTTATAGGGTTGCGGTTTTAGGCTAACCGCAACCCTTCACTAAAAAGGCCACGGTTTTGGAATTGACCGCAAATGAAGGGCTGCGATTTTTGGATTAACCGCAGCCCTTCAGCATTAAGGGATGTTATTTTTAAAAAACGTAGCCCTTTTCTAACACCCCAAAATTGCTCTGAAATTTTCGCGCGTTAATTATTACTATTGAGTGATAAATTATATTTTACTAATATATTTTCCCTATAAATATGAATATATATATATATATATATATTTACATCTACATTTTTTCTCGATAATATTTTAATGTATTTATAATGTGTTTTTATGTGTGGCATTGTTTAGTAGACGTACAATGCTCGTATTTGCGTCAATTATGTTAAACGGGCAACGTACCGCTCGTGTTTGTGCAAAGTGTAAAATGTGATGGTTTTGTGAGTACGTATTTGTATTACGTTAATAATTATAATTTTTAATTATAAAAATATTTACGTATATATATTATTTTGAACGATTTACTTGGTTCCTGAAATGTATATTGTGCTAGCCTTTACGCACATTGTGTTACTTGTTTTAGAGGGTCCAAAATTCTGATTTTTTTATTCATGATTAATGAAGAGTTTGACAGCCCCATAATCTCTTGTAACGTTAAGTTAACCAAGAGTCATCTCTTCACTTACCCTCTCTTAATTCCCTTTTAGTCACCTTCTGTTCACATTCCTTTTTATTGAAAATAAAATCAGAAAAACTCCTCCTTCCTCCTTCCATTTTCACACGCCATTTCCATCAAAAGTAAGAGGAAAAGTTTCTCTTGTTCCTCCTTCACTTTTGTCACACAACTTATTACTTATTTTTCAAGCTATTTTGCACCGATTTTCAAGCACGTGTTGAGTTCGTTGTGATTGTGTGTGTAGGAGACGAAGGTGGCGATTATTCGCAATCGAAGCGTTCTAGTACATACCTCTTCAAGAAAAGGTAACTAGCGTTATTCTAGTTCGATAGAGAATAGGTAGTGAACTTAGGTTGTTAGAATCGCGTTAGAGAACTTAGAATCATGCTAGGTGGAACTTAGAGGATTGTATGTTTGTAGTTATGTGTAGTATCATGGTTGTTAGTGTTACTTTTCATATGTTGGACTGTTATTCTGATCATCTTGTTAGTCTCGTTGATGAGATTGTAAACTTGATGTTTCATTATTGTAGTGATTTGGAGTCCCTTTCGTTATTATTGAAGATTTGAGTGGTTGGATGTTGATGATGTTATTGAGCCTCATGTTAGCGTGTTTAGTGTTGTGATTGGAATGAATTTGGGGTTGGTTTGGATGTAGAGACCGGACTTAAGTATTTTGGACAAGGCAAGGGCGTGCGAGCACAGCTCGCAAGCGACGAACTGCAGCAGCTCGCGACTCGGGATGCCCACCGGTCGTGACTCACGACAGTCGTCGCACCTCGCGATGAGGGGTCTGTCTCCTTAGTTGCGTAATCTTTGATTAATTTCCTATTTGGCTTACAGCATGTTTATTTGTTCTTAGATGGTCTTAGGCATGTATGTTAAGCATGTTTGAGTAAGTTGGGTTGGTTTGAGTCATTATATTAAGGGTATGTGCCTTATTTTGTTGGGTGACCTATGGTTGTTTGCCTTGGAGTATGTTGAGGACCCATACCTTATCGTGTTTACTCACATTTGAACCTTGTTGGTTAGTTTGGGTTCGATTTGCTTGTATACCTTGCTGTGTATACCTTTGAAAGTAGGATTAGATGGATTTTGTGTATACCTTGTCGTGTATACCTTGTGCTTGTTGAGTTGGATTGATCCTGTGGACGGTATGGTTCTAGGAATTTGGGTTAATGATCCTAAGGGTGGCAGGGTCCTAGGAATTTGTGTTTGATTATCCTAAGGGAGGTATGGTCCTAGGAATTGGTTACTTAACCTTGGGTGGTATGGTCCAATTGTTCACTCACGGGTGGTATGATCCGTAGAATTTAGCTATTCGGAAAGGGTGGCATGGTTCTCGAATATGCAACGTAGGCCTTAGGCGGCATGGTCCAATGAGTCTAGTCACAGACGGCATGGTCTGTTGTGTGTTTGAACTTGTTTGACCGCATTGGTTGCATGGTTTGACCGGGATTTGTTTGACATTGAGCTTCCTAATTTGTTGCTTATGATTTATTGTACCTTGTTGTGAGTATGATATCTTGGTGATATGTTTCTTTGACGTTGCTTCTAATTTCTTTAAGGTTATTATCTATTCCTATTTGGGCTGGGAGAATTGCTAGTTACTCCCTACTGATTGTGGAAGTTGTTGATTTATCATGCAGATGGTGATGCTGTTTAGGATCGTTACGGTTTTGACCGGGGTTGTGCGTTTTAACCTTGTGAGCAAGAAAGTGGTGCTATTCATAGTGGACAAGCATTTTGAAGTAGGAATTAGGACTAGTTACTCAGTAGGACTTAAGTAGCTATCCTTTATGTTTTGTCGTATGTTTGAACCACAGATTTTTAGTTGTCCTTTGGTTTAGATTTCTTTACTTTGAGGTTTTCTTTGGAAATTCTATGTTGTTTTGGGACTTTGTGGGAATGAGGGTATGTGACCTCATTTTCCTTTTTATATATGATTTCGGAAGTTGAATATTGTCTTTGAAGGATTATTCTTGTTTAGAGTTTAAATTCTACTCCTTAGAGTAGTATCTCCGTCTTAGTGGTATTTCCGCTGCCACTAGTTGCACTATTTCTTTTACTTTAGTCTCTTTTCTTTTTTGTATCGAACGGGATGTTACAGTTGGTATCAGAGCAAAATGTTCCAAAAACTCTCTTTGAATTGCTACTTATTTCACGAGAAATATGTAGACTTGTAATTAAGATTACTAGTGTCGTAGGCTTCAAGTCTAGTGCTTATTGAGATTTACTTGGGTAGGAAAGTAAACCTTGAGAATCATTTTTGTTTAACGTATTTGTCGATTAAATGCTTTCTTATGTGAATTTAGTTGACTGATTTAAAAGCTTCTATTTTGTAGAATGCCTCCACGACAACAATTGGCTGCTAGAAAGGAAGTCGCTCGTCGTCGCCGTGTAAGTCTTGAAAATGCATTCATATCCTTAGCTAACAGAGCTACTACTCCCGTTGTTGGATAGTCTGCATTTGACCGAGTTGACCGTCATAGTCCCCCTACTTATGATGTCGCAGCTGACCCTGTGGCTCTGGAAAATTGGTTAAGGGAAATGGAGAAGCTCTTTACGACAAAAAATTGTCCCGTTGCTGAGATGGTACTTATTGGGACGTATTACTTGAAGAAAGAGGCTGATAACTGGTGGGGTACGGTAAAGGTTGCATGTATGGCTATTGCTGGGTTTGGGTTGACTCAGTTCTCCGCCAAGATGAAGAAGAGGTTCTACCCTTATGAGTTGCGTTGGCAGAAGCAGGAAGAGTTCCTATCTCTGACTCGGGGGAATATGGATATCCAAAGGTATACCGACCACTTTACTGAGCTGTCTAAGTTTACCGGTACTGTCATTCCCACTGAAGCTGAGAGAGTTAAGAGGTACATAAAGAAGATGGATCCTAGGGTAAGGACCCTTGTGCTGTGTGATCAGGAGTTACTACTTTCCAGGCTGCTTATGAAATGGCCCTGAGTGTCCATGCTTCAATAAAGGAAGAAGAAACTGCTAAGGCTGCATCTGTGAGGAAGCCTGTCCCTTCTTTTGCTCATGGTCCGGCTAAGAAGTCGAGGTTTGAACCGAATTTCTGTGGTGGATATCAAGGTTCCAGTTCTAGGTCGAGTTTTGATCCGTCCAAGTGCCGGAGGTGTGAGAAGTCTAATCATCCGGGGAAGGATTTTGATGGATCTAGCATTTTGTGCTTCTACTATAGGGAGGCGGGTCACAAGATTTATGAGTTCCCTAGAGAGCTACAGCTAGACCTCCTGCTCCTCCTAGTCCTTCTGCTCTGCCGAAGAATCGAGTTTACAGCATGACTCATTCTGAAGCCGATGTTCATCCCGACGTTATCATTAGTACCTTTCTTGTTAATTCTGTCCCTGCTTTCGTGTTGTTTGATTCTGGTGCTCAGTGTCGTGTGTGTCTAACTCATTTGTTAAGAAAGCTAACTTGTCTTCGAGTTCTCCTCTTCGAACTCTTATATCTCTTCCTTTTGGTGAGAACTACCCTTGTCATGCCGAGTACCGTGATGTGACTATTTCCTTGTTGGGTACTAATCTCCCTGCTGATCTTAAGGAATTTTCCATGTCTGAGGTCGATGTCGTTCTGGGTGTGGACTGATTGTCTAAGTATCGTGCCCATATTCATTGCCGTGATCAAAAAGTGACTCTTCGTAGTCCGTGTGGCAAGCGTATCTCCTATAGTGGAGTGGTGTTGAAGAAAGGGGTAAAGATCGTGTCTGCTCTCAAAATGCAAACGCTTCATCAAAAAGGGGAGCAAGTGTTCCTTTGTATGGTTAAAGATTTGACTCAAGAGGAGAGATTAGAGGACATCGTCGTTGTTCATGAGTATCCGAACGTCTTCCATGATGAGTTACCAGGTATCCCTCCTGAAAGAGATGTCGAGTTTAGCATTACTCCTGGTACTGCTCCTCTATCTAAGCCCGGTATAGAATGGCGCCTGCTGGGTTGCAAGAGTTGAAAACTCAGTTACAAGAACTGATTGATAAGGGATTCATTAGGTCGAGTGTCTCACCGTGGGGTGCTCCTGTTCTATTTGTCGGGAAGAAGCATGGGAGTATGCGGCTTTGCATTAATTACCATGAACTGAACAAGGTGATTATCAAGAATAGGTATCCCTTGCCCCGCATTGAGGATATGTTTGATCAGCTAAACGGTGCTGGAGTTTTCTCTAAAATAGATTTGAGGTCGGGTTATCACCAGATTCCGGTGAAGAAGGAGGATATTCCTAAGACTGCTTTCCATACAAGATATGGGCATTATGAGTTTGTGGTTATGCCCTTTGGTCTTACTAATGCTCCTGTTGTATTCATGGACCAGATGAACCGCTCTTTTCATGAGTTCTTGGATACGTGTGTGGTTGTCTTCATTGATGATATCCTTCTGTACTTTAAGAATGAATAAGAGCATGAAAAGCATCTGGGGTTGATCTTGGATATTTTGAGGCAAGAAAAGTAGTTTTCGAAGTTCTTTAAATGTGAATTCTGGCTTAAGGAGGTGTCGTTTCTAGGCCATGTCATCCGCAAGGATGGTGTTATGGTAGACCCTTCAAGATTAAAGCTATGGTGGATTGGGAAAGTCCTAAGAATGTTTCGGACATCCGAAGTTTCCTAGGCCTTGCTGGTTACTATCGGAGGTTTGTAAATGATTTCTCAAAGATAGCTTAACCGTTGATCAAATTGATGAGAAAGGAGAGCAATTTTTCAGTGGCCCCAAGAGTGTGAAAAGGCATTCCAAGAGTTGAAGAAGTGCCTCACTACTGCTCCAATTCTGACTTTGCCTACTGAAGGGGTTGGGTTTGAAGTTTATAGTGACGCATCGAAGCACGATTTGGGTTGTGTCCTTATGCAACAAGGAAAGGTTGTGGCTTACGCCTCTAGACAGTTGAAGGTGCATGAAAGGAATTAGCCTACTCATGATCTAGAGTTGGCTGCTGTGGTGTTTGACCATAAAATTTGGCGACACTATTTGTATAGAGTCTCATGTAGAGTGTTTACCGACCACAAGAGTCTTAAGTATATCTTCACTCAGCGTGATTTGAATCTGAGACAGAAGATGGTTGGAATTGATCAAGGATTACGATCTGCAGCTTGATTACCACGAGGGTAAAGCTAATGTGGTTGCAGATGCTCTCAGTTGTAAGTCAAAGCATTCTCTTAGTGTGGCTAGAACCCTGTCGAGGGACTGTGTGATGAATTTTGGAAGCTTGAAATCGAGGTTGTAACTCAGGGTTCGGTAGAAACTCTCTATGCTATGAGTGTTGAACCTGTATTGTTCCAAGAATTGAGGGGGAAGCAGAGGAATGATCCTAAGTTAGAGAAGATCCGTGAAGCTAAGACTCAGGGTCGAGCCGAAAATTTCGAAGTTGATTCTGATGCAAGTCTGAAATTTTATGGGTCGTTGGTGTGTGCCTAATGATCTAGAGCTTAAGAAGAAGATTCTCGAAGAAGCTCATTGTACTCCCTATTCTGTTCATCCTGGGGTGATAAGCTTTACAAGGATCTCAAGGCTAATTTCTGGTGGCCTTGTATGAAGAGGGAGGTGGCGGAATTCGTGGCTAGATGTTTGGTGTGTCAAAAGGTCAAGATCGAGCATCAAAGACTAGGTGGATTGCTACAACCATTGCCTATTCCCGCATGGAAGTTCGATTCTATCTCGATGGACTTTGCTGTGGGTCTTGTGAGAGTTGCTTGTGGTAAGAATGTCGTATGGGTGATCGTAGACTGTTTGACAAAGGTGGCTCGGTTTATTCCGATGAAGAATACCTGGTCTATGGAAGAGTTAGCGGAAGCTTATGCTAATGAAATCATCCGATTGCATGGTATCCCGAAGGATATAGTCTCTGACCGTGATCCTAGATTTTTGTCTCATTTTTGGGTTGCTCTGCAAGAGGCTTTTGGTACTAAGTTGAAGTTGAGTACCGGTTTTCATGCTGCTACTGATGGGCAAACTGAGAGGACTATTCAGACTCTGGAGGATGTGCTCCGTGCTTGTGCTTTGGAATTCCAAGAGTCCTGGTTGAAGTCGTCTGGGACCAGACTTAATTCGTTGAGCAAGTAAAGGTGATTCAGGCTAGAATGAAGGCTGCTCAGGATAGGCAAAAGTCTTATGCAGACCTACGTCGCAAGCTTATTTCTTACGCCGTTGGGGATCGGGTGCTGCTGAAAGTGTCTCAAATAAAGGGTGTGGCGAGGTTTGGGCAGAAAGGCAAGTTAAGCCCGAAATATGTAGGTCCCTAGGAAATTCTCGAGAGAATTGGGGAGGTAGCTTACAGATTGGCTATGCCACCCGATTTGTCGAGGGTGCACGATGTGTTCCATGTGTCGCATTTGCGGAGGTATCGCAACGATCTGTCACATGTCATTCTATAGAGTCGGTCGCTATTGAGCCGAATTTGACTTTCGAATAGCGACCTGTCAATATCTTGGACCGTCAAAATCGTGCCTTGAGAACAAAGGTGATACCCTTGGTTAAAGTACTTTGGAGAAGCCAAAAGCACGAAGAAGAAGCCACTTGGGAAACGGAAGAGTTGATGAGGCTTAAGTATCCTGAGCTATTTGTCCCAAGTATTTCCTTTGTTATTTTATGTTTCGAGGATGAAACTTTCTTAAGGAGGGGAGATTGTAACACCCCAAAAATTTCTCTAAAATTTTCACGCGTTAATTATTACTATTGAGTGATAAATTATATTTTACTAATATATTTTCCCGATAAATATGAATATATATATTTTTACATCTACATTTTTGCTCGATAATATTTAATGTATTTATAATGTGTTTTTATGTGTGGCATTGTTTAGTAGACGTACAATGCTCGTATTTGCGTCAATTATGTTAAACGGGCAATGTAGCGCTCGTGTTTATGCAAAGTGTAAAATGTGATGGTTTGGTGAATACGTATTTGTATTACGTTAATAATTATAATTTTTAATTATAAAAATATTACTTATATATATTATTTTGAACGATTTACTTGGTTCCTGAAATGTACATTGTGCTAGCCTTTACGCACATTGTGTTACTTGTTTTAGAGGGTCCAAAATTCTGATTTTTTTTATTCATGATTTATCAAGAGTTTGACAGCCCCATAATCTCTTGTAATTAACCAAGAGTCATCTCTTCACTTACCCTCTCTTAATACCCTTTTAGTCACCTTCTCTTCACAATCCTTTTTATTGAAAATAAAATCAGAAAAACTCCTCCTTCCTCCTTCCATTTTCACACGCCATTTCCATCAAAAGTAAGAGGACAAGTTTCTCTTGTTCTTCCTTGACTTTCCTCACACAAAAATAAGATCTTATTACTTATTTTTCAAGCTATTTTGCACCGGTTTTCAAGCACGTGTTGAGTTCGTTGTGATTGCATGTGTTCGTAGGAAACGAAGGTGGTGATTATTCACAAGGTAATTATACTACGATCGAAGCGTTCTACTACATACCTCTTCAAGAAAAGGTAATTAGCGTTATTCTAGTTCGATAGAGAATAGGTAGTGAACTTAGGTTGTTAGAATCGTGTTAGAGAACTTAGAATCATGCTAGGTGGAACTTAGAGGATTGTATGTTTGTAGTTAAGTGTAGTATCATGGTTATTAGTGTTACTTTTCATATGTTGGACTGTTATTATGATCATCTTGTTAGTCTCGTTGATTAGATTGTAAACTTGATGTTTCGTTATTGTAGTGATTTGGAGTCGCTTTGGTTATTATTGAATATTTGAGTGGTTGGATGTTGATGATGCTATTGAGCCTCATGTTAGGGTGTTTAGTGTTGTGATTGGTATGAATTTGGGGTTGGTTTGGATGTAGAGACCGGACTTAAGTATTTTGGATGAGGCAAGGGCGTGCAAGCACAGCTTACAAGCCACGAACTGCAGCAGCTCGCGACTCGCGACAGTCGTCGCACCTCGCGATGAGGGTTCTGTCTCCTTGGTTGCGTAATCTTTGATTAATTTCCTATTTGGCTTACAACATGTTTATTTGTTCTTGGATGGTCTTAGGCATATATGTTAAGCATGTTTGAGTAAGTTGGGTTGGTTTGAGTCATTACATTAAGGGTATGTGCCTTATTTTGTTGGGTGGCTTATGGTTGTTTGGCTTAGCTTGGAGTATTTTGAGGACCCATACCTTATCGTGTTTACTCACATTTGAACCTTGTTGGTTAGTTTCGGTTCGACTTGCTTGTATACGTTGCTGTGTATACCTTTGAAAGTAGGATTAGATGGATTTTGTGTATACCTTGTCGTGTATACCTTGTGCATGTTGAGTTGGATTGATCCTGTGGACGATATGGTTCTAGGAATTTGGGTTGATGATCCTAAGGGCAGCAATGTCCTAGGAATTTGTGTTTGATTATCCTAAGGGAGATATGGTCCTAGGAATTGGTTACTTAACCTTGGGTGGTATGGTCCAATTGTTCACTCACGAGTGGTATGATCCGTAGAATTTAGCTATTCGGAAAGGGTGGCATGGTTCTCGAATATGCAACGTAGGCCTTGGGCGGCATGGTCCAATGAGTCTAGTCACAGACGGCGTGGTCTGTTGTGTGTTTGAACTTATTTGACCGCATTGGTTGCATGGTTTGACCGGGATTTGTTTGACATTGAGCTTCCTAATTTGTTGCTTATGATTTATTATACCTTGTTGTGAGTATGATATCTTGGTGATGTGTTTCTTTGACGTTGTTTCTAATTTCTTTAAGTTTATTATCTAATCTTATTTGGGTTGGGAGAACTGCTAGTTACTCCCCACTGATTGTAGAAGTTGCTGATTTATTATGCAGATGGTGATGCTGTTTAGGATCGTTACGGTTTGGACCGGGGTTGTGCTTTTTAACCTTGTGACAAGAAAGTGGTGCTAGTCATAGTGTACAAGCATTTGAAAGCAGGGTTTTAGGACTAGTTTCTCAGTAGGACTTAAGTAGCTATCCTTTATGTTTTGTCATATGTTTAAACAACAGATTTTTAGTTGTCCATTGGTTTAGATTTCTCTACTTTGAGGTTTTCTTTGCAAATTCTATGTTGTTTTGGGACTTTGTGGGAATGAGGGTGTGGGACCTCATTTCCTTTTTTATACTTCCTCCATTTTTTATTTGATGTTACACTTTTCAAATCACGGACTCCTAAGTAATTTTTGGAGAGGAGAAGGATAGAGAGTATGAAAAACAAAAGGGTCCTATGTGAACATGTGATAGGAGAGAGATAGATAGAAGTTATTACCCAAAATAAAAGTGTAACATCTAATTTAAAACATCCTAAAATAGAAAGTGTAACATCTAAAAAGAAACGGAGGAAGTATATGATTTCGAAAGTTGAATATTGTATTTGAAGGATTATTCTAGTTTATAGTTTAAATTCTACTCCTTAGAGTAGCATCTCCGTCTTAGTGGTATTTCCGCTGCCAATAGTTGCACTGTTTCTTTTACTTTAGTCTCTTTTCTTCTTTGTATCAGACGGGATGTTACACCTTGCGTTTTTTTCCATTAGTGATATATATATATATATACATATATAT
>NC_079204.1:33692667-33730608 GCF_026745355.1 Beta vulgaris subsp. vulgaris
TTTCCGCCGATCTGGTGACAAAATGATATAATGCTCCCATTTTGTCAGCGAGTTTTCAAATGTCCTCGATGATCTTTGGTTCCGTTAACTCACTTATCGCCTTTTTTTTTTATGTTTGCATGTATCCTCCTTTCTCTTACCAAGAAGCCAAGGAATTTGCCTTATCTTACCCCAAATACACACTTCTAGGGGTTCGGCTTCATTTGATATTATTTGAGGATTGCAAAAGTTTCTTCCAAGTCGGTGATGTGGGCTTCCTCTATGACGCTTTTGATAATGTTGTCATCCACGTAGACTTCCACATTTCGACCCTTTTGAGTTGCAAATATCTTATCAACCAGTTTTTGGTAAGTGGCTCCTGCGTTTTTCAATCCGAACGACGTGACATTATATGCATAGAAACCGACATCTGTGCTGAACGCGACCTTGCTTCTCTCCGCCTCTAGGAGGCTGATCTGATGATACCTAGATAAGGCTTCCATAAAACTCAATAATGCATGACCGCTAGTTTAGTCAACTAACTGGTCGATTCTTGGCAACGGGTAGCAATCTTTAAGACAGACTTTGTTCAAATTGGTGAAATCTACATACATTCGCGATCAACCATTGGCCTTTTTCACCATTAGAACATTTGCTACACTAGTGGAATAATGGCTCATTGCTGCGATGATATTGCTGCAGTGCTACCCATACACAGCAATATATCACGTAAAAAGGAAAAATAAAATGTAAAATAAACATATTGCTGTGGTTTCGGCCGAAAACAGCAGCAATATGGTTTCAAACGAAATTTTTTTGCATTTTTTTGTACTATTAAGCAAACATATTGCTACGGTTTCTCGAAAAAACCACAGCAATATATTAAAATAATATAAAAAATATTATGGCCCATCTAGGGTTTTGTTCCCCTCTCTCCCTCATTAGCACAACCGTTTCGCTTCACTCTCCTCTCTCTCCTCACTAGGGTTTTCGGCCTCTCTCTCTCGATCACCGTGGCTCCTCTCTCCTCTCTCTCTTCGGTCGCCCTCTCTCTCTCCTGTTCGACGTTGCTTTCTCCCTCTCTCTCTCCTTAACCGTCGGTTGTGGCTCGCCGTCTCTCGTGGCTGCCGTACTTCGTGGCTCATGACTGGCCATTCTTCGGCGTTCGTGGCTCGTGGCTTGCCAGCTTTCGTCGTTCGTGGCTCGTGGTTCGCCGACCTTCGTCGCTCGTGGTTCACCGGCCTTCGTGGCTCGTGATTCGCGCCACCACCATGGATGAGAACCCAAAGGTCGTCCATGGTGGCGTCTCACTTACACTGCTGTTTAGTGTTATCAAATGGCTTGTGTTGAAAAGTTTGATTTCTCAATTCAGATTCTCGACGTTTTTTTTTGTTTTTATTGTTTAAGATTATTTTATTGTTTAAGATTTATTCTCGATTTAAGATTATTTTATTGTTTAAGATTTTTCTCGCACTCCTTCTATATCTCAGATGTCTTTATCTTCATTAGTTTCATTTTTCATTTTTTTCTTTGTTCATTTTTCTTATTGTTTGTTTTTTTTCTTTGTTAGTTTGATTTTATTTTCTAGTAAAAGTTTGTGATTTTTTCCTATTTTTCTGATTTTTTTTGATCTTTTGAGTTTAATGGCAAAATGCAATTTTTTTTATTGGTTTACATCTGAACCTATTCCTGCAATTTTCCCAAGAAATCGCAACAATATAATTTATGAATATGATAATATATATATATATATATATATATATATATATATATATATATATATATATATATATATATATATATATATATATAGTGCTGCGGTTTAAAACCGCATCAATATATTAATTACCTATTGTTGCCCCCTTAATTGTTTCGCTGTCAAAACCGCCGCAATAGGCCACTTAATGACCGCAGCAATAAGCATTTATTCTACTAATGCTAGACACTTATTCTACTAGTGCTAGACACTCCAGGTAATCACATGCTTCGATGAAGTTTGCCGCCAACAACTTATTAACTTCCTGTTTAATTGCAGAATTCTTATATAAAGATCACTTTCTCTCACCTTTCTTTAACGGTCTCACATCTTCCCTCACGTTTAACCAGTGAACCATGATTGTCGGGTCAATCCCAGGCATCTCGTTCGCTGAAAATGCTGAACACATCGGCTTGCCTCTAAGTAAATTGATCATATTTACTTTGGCATTCTGTCCTAATTTTGCTCTGGTTTGGATTGTTCTTTCCGGCCTATTTAATTTGGGAATTATCTCTTCAGTTTATCCCTTGGGACTAGGTCACGGCATTTCTGCCAACCTTGCCTCGAAATTCTCCACATATTGTCCTTGTTAGCCTTATTTTCTCCTCTTGGCCTCTTTTGGTCTAACGGTGGAGATTATGTCGGTCGTTTATGGGACGAAGTCTCGACATCTGTTTGATAACATGCTCTAGCTGATTCATAGTTTCCCTTTAGCTTCTTCGACTTACCTATAACAGCCCGACAATTCTATATTTTATAAAATACCTTTTTTCTCACAAAAGATAGAGAATTACAAAAGTATTATAAATAAGTTTGAAGACATACATAAACTGAGTCAAACATAAAGTCAACTCCAAAACAAAACCATACTCAACCCAATTTAAAAGTCAAACCACAACATAATAAACCAAATTAAAGTATTCAAATATAAAGGTACTTTAAACATAAGCTCTCGATTGTTCACATACACCCAATGATGCATCATCTTCAAACATAGAATTGTTGATGCTTTATTGATCTTAAATGACTGCTCATCAAATGGATCATTACATGATTAATAAGGCACAACCATGATCGATCGACACACAGAAAAGCACGTAATCAGTAAAGATGAATACTACATAATATATATAATATAAAACCTAACTTGATACTAATAAACATTAAATCGGAGAGAAATAATAATATGACAAAATAACAGACTCACTATATTGAACTTGAATCCACAACCAATTGGTTAATTATAATTAATTTGAATAGTAAATGCATAGAGTTATCCAAACCACACCATGTCTTCAATTTAGAAGACGAAGTACGGGCACGACTCTGTACTCCCGGCTCCCGCGACCAACTATATCGAGTTACTATTTAAATAAAATAGAACATGGTGAATAATCCGGCCCCAATAAAAGTCATGGCTGCCACCATTTACTCCATGTCATACTAGGCTAACACTTCAGGCGTGCACAAGTCTAAAACTTATTGTTATTCACTTTCAACTATAAGTATTAATAAATTATTATTTATTGTGACTCACAAAACATAAATTTCATGGATACACAAAATTCCTATTATAATCTTATTAATTAGTTAATAACCAACGAATCTTTTTTTATTGACTTAAATAAATAATCTACCAACCTATTAATAGGTAAATATTCAATTTGACCAAACAAGACCACTATCCTTATAAAGTAAATATAATAATAATTCAAGGGAACAACATGATCCAATAAATAATATATCTATTAATCCTCATGGAATTAATAAATAAAAGTTCACAACCCATATTGTAGCATAAATCATCCATACAAATATATATAATATTCATCACAGGCAACATGCTTCACACAATGGTATAAAACATACAAGCCACATAAGAACTATAAAAATATTCTCCTATACATGATACTTGAATATAACCCACGTATGAATTAAAAAAAAGTTCTCTATGCATGATACTACATCAATCTTAATCTTAGGAAATGATACTAGTCTAATAACACATAGATATATACATACCTTGTGTAGACAATATGAGAGACCACTTTGTCAATCTCCGACATTACTCAAAGTATATTCTCCGCCTACCAAATACCAACACATCCAAGTAATATACATTGATAGAAATACAACAAATTTAAAATACTTGAAACCCTCTTAAAAAGTGTTTTCTCTTTTAAGCATTAAAACTTCAACCTTTAGTACCCCTTAATATAGTACTATCATATTAGTCATTAAAAACCCTTAAAAATCAATATTTTACTATATAAAATCCACCATAAGTATATTGATAAAAATTCAAGCACCATATAACATCTTTAGAACTCTTTTACACCTATTTTAACATATTTATAAAGATTAAAGTACTCATTTTTCATAAAATATACCATAGTACTATATTTTTAACTCTTAAAAGCATTAGAAATCCATGCTTTCATGCTTGAAAACCTAATTTAAACATATGTATTAAATCTGAAATTTATGTACTCCATTAAAAAAATTACATAATATGAAATTAATATTAAAATACTTAATGATAGAAACTTTAATTATTAAACCACGAAAACAATACTTAAAACATTAAACTAATCATTAAAATAGTATCGACGAGAAAGAGAACATAAACCAAGCGGAGAGAGAGGGACACACACGACAGCTAAGGAGGAGGGTCGGTTGGCCGGTGCTGGTCGGCGGCGCTGGCTGCAGGCCTGCAGCAACAGTGGTCTGACCAGGCTGGCCGGTGTGGCTGGTCGAAAACCGAGAGAAAAGCAAAAACGGGTGGAGGGAGAGACGAAAGAGAAAGAACCGAGTAGGGGACAGAGAGAGAAAATTAGGGTCTAATTTTTGTGTGGGGGGTCAGGCTCTCATGTGTTTATAAAGGTTTGCAAAACAAACTCTTGTGGGCTTAGGGAAGTGCGTTTGGACTTTGAAATTTGGTCGATTGGGTGATTAAATTGAATTGGACTCCTCTAAAGTCTTTTATACTACAACTCAAACTAATTAAATTATTAAGTAAATTTCGGAGTATGACTAAATAAAACATTTGATTATTTGAAAATATCTATTTTTTCACAAAATGCCGAGTTTTCGCGAAATTCGACGGGTACCCTCGCACGTTCAAAAATACACGGGGTACCCTCAGTTTTACGATAATACACCCAAATGCCCTTAATGACTAATGACGTTAACCTTCATTAGTTATTAACCCTAATTTTTAGTTTTAAAACCTTAATTAACACCTAATCCTAACCCCTACATCTAACTACTAACCCTAACCCCTAAACCGTAACCACCTGACCACAACATTTCCCCACCTCCCACCACCCCAACAAGGCAACAACCCCCTGCCCCGTCAATTTCCCCACCCCCACCTATCCCTACCCCCACCCCCCACAGCCCACGCAGCCCCGAAGCCCTACCCTCGCAGCCGCAACCCCCCACCCTCTTAGTTGCCACCATCACAGCCCACGCAGCCGTGCAGCCCCCCTCCCCTCATCGGCGATGTAGTGTCTTCCTGTTCTCATCTTTGTCGTTCTTCGTCCCTGCAAGGCTGCTGGGGTGGGTGTTTTTCGTGGAAGTGAACAACCCAAAAGCGGAAATTAGCGGGGAGGGGGGGATTCGATAAGGGTGGGGAAGGGTATGGGAATTCGACAGGGTGGGGACGCTGCATGAGGGTCGACGAGGTTGGAGGGAGCTGCGGGAGGGTGGAAGAGCGGGAGATGTTGGAGTGGGGGTGATTGGAGGATGGGGGAAGGTTCTGTGAATTAGGGTTTAAATCAGATAATTAGGGTTAATGACTAACACTGATTAACACAGTTAGTCATTAAGTACATTTGGGTGTATTATGTTGAAACTGAGGGGCACCCCGTGTATTTCAAAACTGCGAGGGCACACGGTGAATTTTCGTGAAAACTCGGGAGTATTTGGTGAAAAAACCATAAAAACATTAATTAAACCTTTGACTTTAAAAATAGTCAACACTTTATGAAATTAATTATTTAAATACTAAAACACTTTTCAATATAATATAAATATATTTATAAAATTCATAAAATTGTGGGGGACTACAGTCTATACCTCTTAAAAGAAGTTTCATCTCGAAACTTGACGCAAAACCCTCACATTTTCAAAAAAAAATTATTCAAATTGGAAATACTTGTGTTACAACGTGTGCACACCTTACTAATTCTAAAACCATTTGTGGTACCTCATGAACACTTTTTTCGAAGCGTAGAATCAAGTTATTTCGCACCAACTAACATGGGCAACTTGTCAAGCAAAAAATGCATTAAAATACCATAAAATAAGGCAAAAAGTATAAAATTCTACTGCATTCAGCCTCCCTTAAAGAAAATGAGTTACGCCCTCTTAACTCACCTCAATGAATAACTCATGATAATTCTTCTTCTTCCATGCTTACTTGATAAGCACGAACACGACAAACTTTGTTCGACGGTCCACGATAACCCAAATAATATCATTGCCATTTCTCGTCTTTGGCAAAATAGTCACGAATAACATTTATATAAAATCTCATTTCCATCTAGGAACCTCTAAGGATTAAACCTTCCCCATTAGTTTCTTATGGTCAATCTTTACTTTCTGACATGTCAGACACTTTGACACGAACTTGGTGACTTCACGCTTCATATTTGGCCACTAATAAATCTCCTTCGGATCTTTCTACAACTTATCAACCCCATGGTGCACATAATATGGAGTATTATGCCCCTCTTCCATAAGCTTCCCCTTAAGCTCTTCACAGTTTTGTGGTATACACCATTTTCCTTTGATCCTCAAGCTTCCATCATCATGAACCTGAAAGTCAATTTTCTTGCCTTGATTCATCTTATCCTTAATCTTATCTAAGTGCTCGTCTACAACTTAACTCTCCTTAATCTCATCAAAAAAAATAACAACCCCAATGCTAAAGCATTCAATGTTGCTTCGACCTCCCCAGGATTCAAAATTTATACACTAAACCTTTATCTCAGTACAATTCTTCATGAACTACCAACACATTTACGCTATGACTCGACTTCCTATTCAAAGCATCGGTGACTAGGTTCGCCTTCCTCTCATGATACCTGATATCAAGGTCATAGTCCTTAATCAATTCTTACCATCTTCTCTACCTCATGTTGAGATCCTTCTATGTGAAACTATAATTTAGACTCTTATGATCATTAAGATCTTGCAAGTCGCTCCATACAGGTAATTAGTCATTCGACACATCCTTCGATGCAGGCCCCTCACTAATAACTTGAATCTTCACAGGGTCTAGAGAAACTGCGTCTTTAGATACATAATGTCCCAAAAATGTTTTTTTTTTCTCCACTCAGAACTCACACTTACAGAACTTGGCATACAATTAGTTCTTCCTAAGTGTCTCCAAAACTATTCTCAAATGTTTATCATGCTGTTTTTTTCAGTCTTTCAATAGATCAAAATATCATCAATGAACCCTACAACAAACTTATTCAAAAACTCATGGTATATTATATTCATCAAATCCATGAATATAGCAGGAGCATTGGTCAATCCAAACGACATAGTAGTAAATTAATAATGACCATAACACATCCTAAACACATTCGTAGGTATATCCTTATCAGCTACCTTCAATTGGTGATACCTCGAACGCAAAATAATCTTCGAGAACACACTTGCTCCATCAATTGATCGAATAGACCATCTACCCTTGGCAAAATGATTTTTATTCTTAATGGTCACATTGTTCAACTCCATATAGTCAATGCAGAATCTCATACTTCCATCTTTCTTCTTCAAAAATAACATCAGAGCTCCCCAAGGTGGCACACTAGGCCTAACATAACCTTTGTCCAACAATATGGATTCTGATTAGGTGTTAATTAAGGTTTATGAACTCCTTAGCCTTTTGCTTCCTCTTAAAGGTAGGGTAAAATTTTCCTCTTAAAGCAGAAGTAAAGGAGTCCCCAAAAAATACCTTCCATAGCATTAATTCTATTTCCATTTTCTTTTGATCATAAATCAGCCTCATCCTTCAAATACAACATATCCTGACCTACTTTCATCACCTCAGGACAATTCATAGCCCCAAAAATCTTATCGAACTCCCTAATCCAACTCTCTAAGAACGTCAGCTTTACTCTTAAAGAACGACAGCTTAATCTTAGCTAACCTTTCAAACATATCCCCCACATGATAAGGACACTTAGTACTTTCTTTAGTCAGTTTCTCAGCCAAAAGGCGAATAGAAGAGGCTAAAGTGGTATCGTTGTTCGTCATTCTACTTCGCAACCTAAATTTTAATGTAGGTCTACTTTAGGTTTCAATTCACAACTACTTGTAATTTACTATGAAGACATCAGTTCAATTTGATCATACAAGATAACATCAAAATAAAATTCTACGAAATTATAATAGCACTAAGTTTAATCACTATAAAACATAACAATCATACATTCGCTCATGTATAAATATTCCCATCAATAATCATATAAGGATCAAACGGAATCAATCATGATAATCAAATATAATATTTTGTATTCGCATACTAAATAAATTCGTACGCTACTCGAATAACTGAATAATTACTTTTATTCCTTAAACGATGTTAATAGTATTTTCCCAATCAAAAATAATAAACTTATTCCTCAACAAGATAAAGATGCTAAAAAAAGACATTTAAACTATTGTAGCTTAGCTACTTATTCAACTACTAGACTTAGAACATAAGTAATTATTCTATGGAGTAACATCATCATTCCTATCCTTTTTGTTCTTTGAATTTCTTTGGAGTAAACATTTCATATTCAAAATATTCAATGCCTTCAAATCTATTTGGGTTGAGGTCCATCCTCTTCCAACTCTGAATCAATATCACTGCTCAGATATATAAGATCTCATAGTAGCACTGTAAATGTTCTTTTGGTTTTCCCTCTAGCATAGTCAAACTCTTGAATTACCTCATCATCACTATCAGGGATTATGCCTACTTTTTAACAAGACACGTAACAAGGTCTAGAATGGTGTAGCTCTTACTTTCAGTCTCCACGTCATACTTATTATCACTAAGGATAATATGGTTGGAGTAGCTTCCTACTCGGGCACCTTCACTATCATCCATGCTTAAAGGTCCTTTTATAATTGAACATGACATTTATAATAAATAATACTCTCACTTAGTGTATACCACCAACAGTGAATAATACGGTTTTTTCACCAAGTAGCCCTGTAGTTTTTCAAAAACCACGGGGTACCCCTATTATTCCAAAAATGCACAAGGTGGGGTTGTTGTTGCTGCTGCCCTCATCTCTCTCTCACGATTGTCGATGTTGTGCTATCGTCAATGGGGTTGTGTTGCTCCTGTTATTGTCGGTGTTGATGTTGTGTCATTGGGGGAGGGGGGTGCTACATGGGAGGCTAGAGGGGGTGTTGTGGGGGTGGGGGAAGGGGGTGTTCTGGGGATACGGGGTTAGGGAGAGGAGGGGTTGTGGTGGGGTTAGGGTTTGAAGTTAGGGGGTAAGTTTAGTTTAGGGTTTTAGGTTACGTGATTAGGGTCAGGGTAGGGTTAGAAGTTAGGGTTTAGTTAGTTAATTAGGGCTAATCAAGATTTCATGAGGGTTAGAGGGGATAAATTAACCCTAATGACTAACAAATATTTGACACTTTTAGTCATTAAGGGCATTTCATACATTTTACCCCCAAAGTAAGGGTACTTAGTGCATTATTGAAATAGTGAGGGTACCCCATGAATTTTGAAAAACCACAGGGGTACCTGGTGAAAAACCGTAAAAAAGTTCATTGGCATGAAAGGCCAATAAAAACCTGAGCTCTAATATCACTTTGTAACACCCCAAAAATTCTTTGTTTTATAAGATACCTTTTTCCCACATAACCTACAGAATTAGGAAAGCATTATCGCCCATGTAATAACGCATCGGCTTATTTAGAATTTTGCAGCTGAAATAAATGCACAACTTTGAAAACATAAAAAACAAAGGAGTCAACCACAAAGTTAACTCCAAAACCAAACCATAGTCAAACCAAATTAAAAGTCAAACCACAACATAATAAACTGATATGCCATGTTTATATGGCATTCTTGACACTTTTTCACTACTTACTAATGGGATTTGACACAAGTTTTGTAATGATGTTGATCTTTTTCTCAACTATGTTGTAATTTGCTCTTTTGAATCATTTGAGCTCATTTGCGTTGGAGAAAGTTCAAGTTGGAAATTTAGCAAGTTAATGAAGCTCTTTGAAGAGTTATGATAGTGAAGCAAGGAAGTCAGATTCGTGCTTGTTGAACATTTTGGTATGATCAAGTCATTTTTTACCTTTTTGATGAGAAGTTGTACGAGTGATTATCGTGGTCGCGAGAGATTTCGCCGTGGGCACGACGAATTAATAAAGAAAATGCCGAGAGCTTCTCTGCGACCTCACTGCAGGCGCGGACCCCCTCCGCGGGCGTGGATCTTCACTCCGCGGTCGCAGAGACCCTGCTACGAGGAATCGACTTTTCGCTTTCCCCCTGTTTTTTTTTATTTAAAGAACATTTTCGTCTTTTGTTTTAGGCATCGTTTTTCACCTGTTTTGAGGAAAGAACAATTCAAATAAAAATTCACTACAACAAATCATCACTTGCGCCACGAATTAAGCCACAGGAAGTCAATATTTGTGGCAATTTTATATCTTGCCACGGGAAAAAGTAGTTTCAATTATAAACTAAAAAGACAACAAATTTTTATGCCACGGGTAAAGTTTGCTTTGTGGCAAACATACATTTACGCCACGAGTTATGCCACGGACAGTTATACACGTGGCAAGAAAACATATACACTACAAGTTTAGCCATGGAATAATATTTTCGTGGTAAAAACTCCTTAAAAAATATATTTTGCCACGGGTGTAGTATTTATGTCACGGGTTTACAAGGCGGGAGCGGCAGTACAGTCAAGCGGGAGGCGAAAACTTTTTAGAATTCTAAATTTCTAATACTCACCAAAGATGATTTAAAATATTACTTGTATCTTAAAAAAAAAAAATCACAGAGGGTTTCACTCTCCAAACCTGCGTGCAAAACAGAATTGAAAAGTAGCAACCACCGTCCGTCCGTCCTTCGCGATTCCACCACCCGCCCTTCGTTCTTCCAAGGACGACCTGCCTTAATTTCGCAACTCCATCACTCACCCTTCATCTTTCCGGGTCTGAATCAATTGCGTCTCAGTCGTGAATTAATTTCGTTCTTCACCTCTAGAGTAGCAACCACCGTCCCTCGCAACTCTATACGTTCTTCATCAATCCTTCGCACATGTATTCACCCTTCATCTTTCCGGGGCTGAATCAAGTGCGTCGCAATCGTCGGTATAATTTTATATTTTTGTGTTATATAATCAAGTGCGTCGCAATCGTCGCAATCAAGTCCTTCGCATCTGTATTCACCCTTCACCTGTATTCGTTCTTCACCTTTAGAGGTAATTCACCCTTCCTCTCTTTCTACATGGTGTTTTGCTTATTTAGGGATTTGTGTGTGTAATTTTATATTTTTGTGTTGTATGTAAAATATTCAACTATCTCAATTGTGCTTTCACTATATTTGAATTATGTCTCAGTTTTGTTTGATTTGTCGTTCTTTAAGCAATTGAATTACCTCTCTAGAATTTATCACCATCACACACAAACTTTTGGGTAGAATGAAAAAGATTTTTTTGACTAATGAATATGTTAATGTGATAGTCTTATAATTTTCCAGAAAAAGAACAAAATTTGCGAGATACGAACTGCAATTCTCCTTTTAAGAAAAAAAAGTCACATGAAAATATTGTATAGCCCATCCACAAGCAGGAATCTGCAATTCTCCGTGGGTAGTTACATGTCAGTCTTTATAAATACATTATCAATGCAATAGGCAGTGGAGTCAGGTCAGGTCACCGATGTATTTGATCTAAGAAGTGGAGGTTTGGTTGACCCGTTTGTCTTTTCTTTATCTAATTTGGAGATAAAAGGTAATTGAAGGTTTTGAGAGACTCATTGTAACACCCCCAAGTTACTCACTTTTAAATAAATAATTTAATAAATAATATTTGAGTAATTTATGAGTATTACCGCCACGTGACTAACACGCTTTCGGCAACCAACTACTAACTAACCAAAATAACTTGCAGCGGAAGACTTTTAACCAAAAATAATAATACTTCTTTATTAATAAAAGTAAATATTGTCTCAAAACTCAATATAAATAAAAACCCTAATCTAGGTGAAGATCCCTTCCTAGTATGCTCCCATGCACATCCAAAATTCACCTGTAAAACTGCTTACCAAAAAGGTAAACAGGGCAAAGCCAAATAGGAAAAAGGAAATACGCGTCAGTACAAACTGAGTATGAAATGTACTAGATAAGTAACACATTTGTTAGTTCATAACAATTTTTCATTTTGAAAACTCCATCACCAATAATTCAAGAATAACTCTTTAAGAATAAACTATTCTCAAACACTTAATAATAAGTCAAGAACAACATTTTAAGAACATACTCTTTCCAAACACATGAATAATAATTGAAGAATAACCTTTTAAGAACAAACTCTTTTGAAACACTTGAATAATAATTCAAGAATAAACTTTTAAGAACAAACTCTTTCCAAACACTTGAATAATAATTCAAGAATAACCTTTTAAGAACAAACTCTTTCCAAACAACTTGGATTAAAAATAATCCTGAAAACAATTCCTCTTCTTATCACCCCTTCTATTTTGCTAAGTGTGCACACCCCCAAGCTAGTCATCCCATCACGGAGCTATATCAAGGGGTAACTATAATTGCCAACAAGTGGACTTTGAATCTCTTGATATTAATCAAGCGGAAATAATAATAATATGACTTGTAAGTCATGAATAAACCTCCTTTCCTCATAAACAACTTTTTGAACATTCAAAGTTCATAAAAACAAATTAACCTTTCCTTGTAAAAATAATTTAATTTTCCGAAAAGGATAACAAAACTTCTATATAAAATGATTGATAAAATCATTCCTTCTTTTCACTTCCAAGAGTAAATAATAAAATATTGTAACCATTTCAAACCAAATTTCTAAACCAATCCAACCATAATAAACAACTTTATCATATAAACCACATTTTAAAAGATCTAGCTACATAAGCACCTTGATCTTGCACAAACAATACTAGTATCTTCACTTATTCTTATACTTGAGCTTTCTCATAGCCAACCAACAAGCAATCTACCACATGAACTTAATCATGAATTTAAACATGAATGATCTATCATGAGCATAATATTTTTGAGTAAGAATATGAAAATATTTTCTTAAACAAAAGAAAATTGAAACTTGAATAAGAAATATAAAACTAGAATACATAGGAAGAGAAAGAAGAACTTTGAAGTAAGAATTAAGATTCTTCAAAGTTTTTGTGTGGAAAAGATGCTAAAGGTGTGGGTATTTATAGGAGTAGAATAGTAGTACTTAATTTTCAAAATTAAAGAGTTTGTAACCTTCACCATAAATTAGGAAATTAAACCAAGATTTGTAACCTTCATCATAAATTTGGAAGTTATGACAAACCAAAACTCCCTCCAATCTCCATAAATCCCGTAGGAAAATATGGCCCAAAAAAAAAATTTTTTTTTTTTTTTTTTTGGTTTTCAAAATTTTTTTGACTAGGATTTAATACCAAAAGCTTAACAAATCCAATTTTGGCGCCATATCCCGCCAAAATAATTAAAAATCATGAAAATACTAAAATACCCTTTGTTTAAAATATTTATTTTAGAAAATAAATATAAAATAAATATTTAATTACGTAAATAAATACTAAAAAATATGGGGTATTACAGTCTACCCCCCTTAAAAGAAGTTTCGACCTCGAAACGTAAAACACAAAGTCATAATCACTTTCCAAAAACGGATTAAAATTCAAAATCGTAGTTTCTAACTCAAATGCTCATGTCTAAAATGCATATAATGACTTAAAAATATGCTCAAATGCAATAGCTATAGTAGAAACGCGAAACTCTATCGCATTCTACCCCCCTTAAAAGGAGTTACGACCCCGTAACTCGACAACTAACCTCGGAAAACAACGTCGGATATTTCTTGCGTATATTCGCTTCAGCTTCCTATTTTCCTTAGTATGATGGTTTGACCATAAAACTTTGACTAATCTTACATCCTAAGTCTGAGTACTTCTAACTTTACTATCAAGGATTCTTACAGGTCTTTCCTCGTAAGTCAAACTATCATTAATTCAATGGCCTCAGGTTGCAGCACATGAGACACATCCGAAATATACTTCCTTAACTAAGATATATGAAAAACATCATCGACTCGACTTAAAACATTTGGCAAATGCAACTTATATGCCACTTTTTCGAACTTCTTTAACACCTCATATGGCCCGATATACTTTGGACTTAACTTTCGCTTCTTCCCAAATCGCATCACCCCTTTCATTGGAGATATTTTCAACAATACCTTCTCCCCAACCTGAAACTCTTCATCCCTTCGCTTCAAATCAGCATAACTCTTAAAACCTTGATCTTTTCTTGAATCACTTTCACCTCTTTCGCCGTCTCTTTGAGTAATTCGGGTCCAAGCACCACAGTTTCACTAATATCATTCCAGCTGTCTGGACTTCTACACTTTCGACCATATAAAGCCTCAAACGGAGCCATACCAATACTTGCATGATGACTGTTGTTGTAGGAAAATTCTATTGAATCCAAGAAATCCTTCCACGAACCCTGATACTCCATAACACAAGATCGCAATATATCTTCTAAAGTCTGAATTGTTCATTATGTTTGCGCATCTGTAGCCGATGAAAAGTTGTACTCAATTAACAAATTATACCCAAAGCCTTCTACAAACTCTACCAAAAGTTGGACAAGAACCGTGAATCACGATCGAAAACAATGTCCTTAGGCACACAATGATATTTCACCACCCACTTCACATATGCTTTAGCCAATTGATCCATCGACCAAGTATTCTTCATAGGTATAAAGTTGCAGATTTAGTTAAACGATCTACCACTACCCAAATTGTATCATTTCCAGCCTTAGTCCTTGGTAATGCACACAAAAAAATCCATTGATATAGAATCCATTTCCAACATCGAATATCCAGAGCTGAACCTTCCCTTGCGCCTCTTGTGCTCAAACTTGACCTTTTGCATATGAGACACTTAGCCACGAACTCTGCTACCTTCGCTTCATGTTTGGCCACCAGACATTTGCTTCATGTCCTTATACAACTTATCACCACCTGGGTGTACTGAATAAGGTGAGCTATGAGCTTCTTCCATTAATTTCCGCTTCAACTCATCTCTATATTTGGTATACACCACTTTCCTTTGAACCGAATACTTCCATCATAGGCTATTCGGAAATTCGATACCTGACTATCCTGGATCTTCTCTCGAATCTTTTCTAACTTTTCATCCTTTGATTGACCTTCCCTAATCTCATCATAGATTGAGGGTTGAATCGACAAAGAACCCAATATTCTTCAACACCTCCTTCTTCTACACTCCAATGACATTTTCTAGAAACTCGACACATAACTGACTTGGCAACACTATTGCATTAACTGAATGACTCGACTTTCGACTTAATGCATCAGCAACAACATTAGCTTTCCCTTCATGATACTGGATCTCTAGATCATTATACTTGATCAACTCCAACCACCTCCTCTGCCTCATGTTCAACTCCTTCTGAGTGAGAATATACTTTAAGCTCTTATGATCCGTGTACAACTTACACGTTGCCCCATACAAGTAGTTCGCTATAACTTCAAAGCAAACACTATTACAACTAATTCAAGATCATAGGTTGGATAATTCACAATATGGTTTTAACTGCCTAAAAGCATAAGCAATGACCTTCCGGTTCTGCATCAATACACACCCTAACAAAATTTCGAAGCATCACTATAAACATCATACTGCTGACTTTCATCAGGTAGAGCCAAAACAGGTGTTGTAGTCAACCTTTCCTTCAACACCAAAAAAAAAAAACTCCCTCACACTCTGGATTCCTAACAAACTTACATTCTTTCTTCATCAGGCTAGTCATTGGTCTCGATATATTCGAGAAATCCTTTACAAATCTTCAATAGTAACCAGCTAACCCAAGGAAACTCCTTATATCACACACTGTCTTTGGTATTGGCCACTCGCGCACCGCTTGAATCTTAGCAGGATCCACTAAAACTCCTTCCTTTGAGATAACATGTCCTAAAAATGCAACCTTATCCAACCAAAAACTCACACTTAGAGAGCTTGGCGTACAACTTATACTCTCTTAGAGTGGAAAAACTTTCCTCAAATGCAGCTCATGACTGCTCTTCCTTCGAATATATCAAAATATCATCTATAAACACAACCACATATTTATCCAAGTATGGCCTGAAAATCCTATGCATCAAATCCATGAACATTGCAGGTGCGTTATTCAGACCAAATGGCATCACTGTGAACTCATAGTGACCATGATGCGTCCTAAATGCAGTCTTAGAAATATCACCCTCAGCAATCCTCAATTGGTGATAACCTAACCTCAAATCTATCTTCGAGAAAATCCCCACTCCTTTCAACTGATCAAATAAATCATCTATTCTCGGAAGTGGATACTTATTCTTGATCGTCACATTGTTCAACTCCCGATAATCAATGCACAACCTCAAACTACCATCCTTCTTTTTCACAAACAATACAGGTGCATCCCAAGGAGACGAACTAGGTCTTATATACCCTTTTTCCAATAACTCCTCCAACTGAACTTTTAACTCTTTCATCTCAGCTGGAGCCATTCTATAGGAGCCTTTGAAATAGGTCCGGTTCCTGGCATCAAGTCTAGATGAACTCAAGATCCCTAACCGGTGGCACACCCGGTATCTCTTCAGGAAACACATCAAAAAACTCAGATACGACTGGGATCTCCCTATTCTCATCTTCCTTTTCAATCCTCTGAACTCCACATAAGAATAACGGACACCCCTTCTTCACATAAGATTGAATTCTCATCGCAGACATTATCTTCTCTCCTTCTCCTTCCCAAGCTTCCTATAAGTCACCCTTTCTTTCTTGGGACCGACTAAGGACACTTCTGGCCTCACAATCAATCTGAGCCTTAATCTTCCCAACCAATCTCATCCCCAAAACTACATCGAGGTCTGACAAGCAAACTCAACTAAGTCGGATGAAAAGTTCACCCAAACTATCACTAAAAGTACTTGACTATGCAAACTAGTACAATTAAACATCTTTCCTGATAGCAATGCAATTTCTAATGAAATAGACACTAGACTGCTTAACTGGAGCTTTTCTACTAAAGTGCTAGAAATAAATAAATGAGATGCTCCTGAATCAAATAACACTTTGAGACAAGGAATTAATGAAAAAGGTTCCAACTACTACCTCAGAAACATTCTGAGCCTCACGGCGGTTCATGACAAAAACTCTATCTTTAGACTAATTCCTCATCTCTGGTTTAATCACCAGCATTGGAGGAAGCTAACTTCTGTTGATCATTCTGAGGGGCCTTATTACTCGGGTCAGGTTTGACTGCAGGTTTTCCACCAGCTTTTCTAAAGCACTCATACTCACGGTGCCCCAATTTGACAATAATGGTGTCACAGAGTTGCTTGACAATCTTTTCAGGGTAGTTTTCACACCTTCTTGAGAAAAAGGTTCGCTCACTTTCTTCCATTCCTTGGCTCCCTTAGGCTTCGACTAGTATATATTGTCTTTTTCAGTTTTGTGAAATCCACTTAGGCTTAGGCTTTTATCTTCAATTTGTTGGTTCCCATTGTTGTTATGCATCCTCTTTTCTCCAAGAAGGTCCTTCAAGCTCTCTTACTTTAATCCCATAAAAGTGAGCAGCTCTACCATAAATTTCATCAAGAGTTTCAAAGTTACTCCTCCCAACTTTCTTTGGAGGGTTAAGGTCAACCCTTTTGGGCCTTCAAAGTCTCAAATGGTACTATCTCAGGCGCAAACCTCATTAACTCCAAAAATTTGCTATAATACTCATTAATAGACATAGTGCCCATCCTCATATTATTGAACTCCATAGCCTTTTGCTTCCTTAAGTACGAAGGATAAAACTTAGTCCTCAAGGCTCTTTAAACTCGTTCCACCTAAAGTTTGGATCCTCTAAAAGATCATCTTTCCTTTGTTTCCACCATAGGTCTGTCGCATCTCTCAAATAATAAACATCATTATTAATCCCTAAGGTTTTCAGGGTACACTATAGCATCAAAAAAAGCTTATTGAATTCTCTGATGTAGTTTTCTAAGCTAGCTGGGTCCTCTTTCCCATGGTAAGTCAGAGGTTTGACAGCTGCTACCCTCTTAAAGACCTCACGAAAACTTTTCACTCTACTTGATTTCTTGATTAACTATCACTTGATTTCAGATATCTTTGCTAGCCTTAGCTTCTAACCATAAAACTTATACTTTCTCCTTCTTTCTGCCATTCTCTAGATATAGGGTGTTTGAGGATAAATCTCAACTAACATTCATAAATAGTTGTGTAACTACCAAAAAAATTAATAAATAAATGCCGGTATAACTAGTTCAAAACATAGCAATCACATATTTCATATATCAGGCCAAATATGAAGCCTTATTTTAACAATACTAGAATATTTGAGCATATCAAAATATTCTTAAGACAACTAAGTGTTCATGACCAAAACAAAACTATATATGTCTAGGTTACTGAAGACTTCCTCTGGTACGTATCTGTCTTAATAACATTCTCCATCATCAATGGCCATATAATCAGACTGGCCTGAGTATTTTCGAGAGGTAAAAAAAATACACATAGTACTACTATTTGCTCGCCAATGCAGCATGACTCTTGCTTATCCCATACATAGGGAATAACATAAACTTTTTCCTCATTCCAACAAATCATATAAAAGCAAAAAGAATTGAAATATTACAAGAAATCATAAAAGTAATACTAATATATGTAACTAAAAAAATATGTCAAATTTGTACTAAATGCACCACTATGGCTTAAAATATTTATTTCAAAAATTTTAAAGTGTACTTGATTTCAAGATATAGAATAGCCAAGGTGATTATAGCTCCCAGGTAAGGAAGTTACCCACAGCGTCGGGGAGAGCCTTCCTAATCCTAGACAGAGCTTGTCACCCCAACATATCTACACCTTCTCTTCACAAATAAATTATAAATAATAATAAATAAATAATATATATCTTTTTGTCGTACTAGCAAGATGCATCTATACAAATCGTCAAAAAGAAAACAATTAACTTAACAAAAACAATTTAGAATGCAAATGCGAAACTCTATATGCCCATCTTATGTCTACCCATCAATTTTAATATTCAACTTTTTCTTTTCAAGACCTGAAAAACTGATACCACTTTGTAACACCCCCAAATTACTCACTTTTAAATAAATAATTTAATAAATAATATTTGAGTAATTTAGGAGTATTACCGCCACGTGACTAACACGCTTTCGGCAACCAACTACTAACTAACCAAAATAACTTGCAGCGGAAGCCTTAACCAAAAATAATAATACTTCTTTATTAATAAAAGTAAATATTGTCTCAAACTCAAATAAATAAAACCTAATCTAGGTGAAGATCCCTTCCTAGTATGCTCCCATGCACATCCAAAATTCACCTGCAAAAGTGCTTACCGAAAAGGTAAATAGGGCAAAGCCAAATAGGAAAAAGGAAATACGCGTCAGTATAAAATAGAGTAGATCAGAAAATGTACCAGATATGTAACACATTTGTTAGTTCATAACAATTTTTATTTGAAAACTCCATCACCAATAATTCAAGAATAACTCTTTACGAATAAACTATTTTCAAACACTTAATAATAATTGAAGATAACATTTTAAGAACAAACTCTTTCCAAACACTTGAATAATAATTCAAGAAAACCTTTTAAGAACAAACTCTTTAAACACTTGAATAATAATTCAAGAATAACTTTTAAGAACAAACTCTTTCCAAACACTTGATAATAATCAAAATAACTTAAGAACAACTCTCAAAAATTGATTAACTATGAAACATTCCTCTTCTTATCCCCCTTCTATTTTGCTAAGTGTGCACACCCCCAAGCTAGTCATCCCATCACGGAGCTATATCAAGGGGTAACTATAATTGCCAACAAGTGGACTTTGAATCTCTTGATATTAATCAAGCGGAAATAATAATAATATGACTTGTAAGTCATGTTAAAACCTCATTTCCTCATAAACAACTTTTTGAACATTCAAAGTTCATAAAAACCAATCAACCTTTCCTTGTAAAAATAATTTAATTTTCCAAAAAGGATAACAAAACTTCTATATAAAAATGATTGATAAAATCATTCCTTCTTTTACTTTCAAGAGTGAATAATAAATATTGTAACCATTTAAACCAAATTTCTAAACCAATCCAACCATAAATCAATAAACAACTTTATCATATAAACACATTTTAAAAGATCTAGCTACATAACGTACCTTGATCTTGCACAAACTAATACTAGTATCTTCACTTATTCTTATACTTGAGCTTTCTCATAGCCAACCAACAAGCAATCTACCACATGAACTTAATCATGAATTTAAACATGAATGACTATCATGAGCATAATATTTTTGAGTAAGAAATATGAAAATATTTTTCTTAAACAAAAGAAAATTGAAACTTGAATAAGAAATATAAAACTAGAATACATAGGAAGAGAAAGAAGAACTTTGAAGTAAAGAATTATAGATTCTTCAAAGTTTTTGTGTGGAAAAGATGGCTTAAGGTGTGGGGTATTTATAGGAGTAGAATAGTAGTACTTAATTTTCAAAATTAAAGAGTTTGTAACCTTCACCATAAATTAGGAGATTAAACCAAGATTTGTAACCTTCATAAATTTGGAAGTTATGAAAACAAACTCCTCCAATCTCTAAATCCCGTAGGAAATATGGCCCAAAAAAAAATTTTTTTTTTTTTTTTTTTGGTTTTCAAATTTTTTGACTAGGATTTAATACCAAAAGCTTAACAAATCCAATTTTGGCGCCATATTCCCGCCAAAATAATTAAAATCATGAAAATACTAAAATACCCTTTGCTTAAATATTTATTTTAGAAAATAAATATAAAATAAATATTTAATTACGTAAATAAATACTAAAAAATATGGGGTATTATACTCATGGATATCTTCAAAGAGAGGGTAACGCAGAAAATATGGTCTTAAGAAACCAGCATTTTGTTCTTAATTTGTTGTTTGTTGTCAATAATTTTTATATAATTTTTGTTACCTAAGGCTATGAACAAGCCAGCAATTTGTTTATCTTTTTTCAACTTTTAACTTTTTGCTAGTATAAGTTTAGACTAAAATGGAGTTATTATTGTTTCTTAATTTGTTTTATTTTTTGATCTATTGTAGTTATATATCTTTTTTCCGATGGATAACTCCGATATTTTACAAAAGAGGTTAGATTGGATGGGATGTGATGATAGAACAAGTGATCTATATATAAATGGGGTTAATGACTTTCTTGATTTTTCTTTTGGTATATTGGCTATACATAGTGAAATAGAGAAGAAGAGATTAAGGTACCTTGCCTTGTAACCGTTGTAAAAAAGACACAAGACAAAGGAAGAAATCTATAGCGATTTGTTACTAAATGGAATTGTTCGAGGATATGTTCGTTGGATATATCATGGTGAATATAAACCCCAATAAAAGAAGTAAAATTGATTTAGGAGATGACAACAACAATGATATTTTGAGGATGATTTATGAAAAAAGTGGGCCTGCCTTATTCAACGATGATTTAGATGAGAACTTTAATGATGAACAACAATTTTCTGAGCCAATCAATGATGAATACAATAAAGATTCAAAGGAGGCAAGAATTTTTGACAATTTAATGAGAGATGCTGAACAAGCTTTATACCCTGGATGTGAGAAATTCTCAAAATTGTCATTTATTTTAAAGTTGTTCCAAATTAAGTGTATGGATGGAATGACTAATAAAGCTTTCACTAGTATGCTTAAAATGTACAAGGATGTTTTACCTGAAGGTGCACATGTGCCATTAAATTATTATGAAGCACGAAAGATGATTACTGATTTGGGCTTTGATTATGAGAAGATAGAAGCATGTGAAAATGATTGCATGCTTTTTTGGAAAGATGATGCTAGCCTTGAAAATTGTAGAATATGTGATACAAAGCGTAATAGAGCTTCTCCGAAAATACTACGTTATTTTCCACTAAAACCAAGGTTACAGAAGTTGTTTATGTCATCTAAAACAGCGAATGACATGAGATGGCATTTTGAAATTAGAGTTGAAGAAGATGGAGTCCTTAAACATCCAGCAGACGGTAAATGTTGGAAGCAATTTGATGAGAATCATCGTTCTTTTTCTGCAGATTGTCGAAATGTAAGGTTAGGTTTAGCAAGTGATGGGTTTAATCCTTTTGGCGGACTAAGGAGTGATTACAGTATTTGGCCTGTAGTAGTTGTGGTGTATAATCTTCCGCCAAGGATGTGTATGAAGCAACCTTACACTATACTATCTTTATTGATTCCAGGAAAAAGTGGGCCCGGAAATAATCTTGATGTATACTTGCAACCATTAATTAAGGAGTTGAAGGATTTGTGGGATTATGGGGAGAGGACTTATGATGCATCAAAAAATGAATATTTTCAGATGCATACCGCGTTATTATGGACCATTAACGACTTTCCTGCTTATGCAAACTTGTCAGGATGGTCTACCAAGGGTTATAAGGCATGTCCATGTTGTTTGAGTGAAACTTCTTCTATGCGGCTCCCTAATAATAAAAAATGTTGTTATATGGACTATCGTCGCTTCCTGCCTACTGACCATAAATGGAGAGATAGTAAATCTTTTAATGGGAAAGTAGAAAGAAGAGGCCCTCCTAGACAGTTGTCTGGTGATGAAATTTTGGTTGAGGTAAGTGGCCTTGATGGCATGAAATTTGGAAAATCTGTAACACTTCCAAAGAGAAATGATAATTGGAAGAAGAAAAGTATTTTTTTTGAATTGCCATATTGGAGTACACTTTTACTTCGTCACAACCTTGATGTCATGCATATTGAAAAAAATGTGTGCGATAATATTCTTTGTACATTGCTTGATATTGAGGGGATGTCAAAGGATACCTTAAAGGCTAGACATGATTTGAAGTGTGTTAATGTGATGAAGCATCTTGCTCCTAAGTTGGTCAATGACAAATGGCACATTCCTCCGGCACCTTACACATTGTCTAAGACTCAGAAGCAAAAGTTGTGTAAGTTTTTGGAGGACATCAAAGTTCCAGATGGATATTCGTCTAATATCTCAAAGTGCATAAATCTTGAAAAGCGTAAGATATCAGGTCTTAAATCCCATGATTGTCATGTGCTTATGGAACAATTATTGCCACTTGCAATCCGTGGGGTATCATCTGCCAAAGTATATGGGGTGATAGTTAATTAAGCACATTTTTCAAGGATCTGTGTTCTAAGTCGTTGAAGCTAAAAGACTTGGACAATATTGAACGTGAAATTGTTGTTACACTGTGTGAGATGGAAAAAATTTTCCTTCCGTCTTTTTTTGATGTGATGGTGCATTTGTGTGTTCACCTCGCAGCAGAGGCAAAATTAGGGGGACCAATACAATATAGATGGATGTACCCAATTGAAAGGTATTCCCTTTATATATAGGAAAGTGATGGTTTATTTATATATTTTTGGTATATTTATAATTTATATGCTGATTTGGTAGGCTTTTGCACAAATTCAAATGTTATGTTCGAAACAAAAATCGACCAGAAGGTTCCATCGCAGAAGGCTATATTATTGAGGAGTGCATGCTTTTTTGTTCAAAATATCTATATGACATTGAAACAAGATTCAACCAACAAGAAAGGAACGATGATGGAAAAAATGATAATTATCAAGGTCTATCAATATTTGCACCATTAGGTATCCCTTTAGGAAAGGGTAAGTGTATATCGCATACACAAGAGGAGTTAGCCCAAGCTCGAGAGTATGTGCTTAACAACTGTGATTAAGCGCAAACTTATGTTGAGTATGATACTGATCTGTCTTTATTCATTTTTTTTTACAAAAAAAATCAAAAGCATCGTAGTTTTTGTTCCTTTTACATACATATAACAAAAAATTCTTTTCTTTTCAAAGTGAATTTAAAGGACTGTTCGACATGGATTTGGTAGAATGGTTTCGTGATCGGGTATGACAATATTTTAAGCTACTTTATTTTTCTTCATTATACATTATCATGGACTATGACAAAACCTTATTGATTTGAACTTATTAGGTCATGGAACTACCTTTTGAAGCCGATGATCAAGTAGTGAAAGATTTGAGAACTCTAGCTTTAGGACCTTTGAGAGGTGTCAAATGTTTCAATGGATATATTGCAAATGGTTTTAGATTTCATACAAGGGATACAGAAAAGAAGAGGGTGAATCAAAATAGCGGGGTCATGGTCAATGGTACTAATGGATCTAAAGAAGTTGATTATTATGGGATTCTTACTAAAATAATTGAGCTTCAATATTTGGATGGAAAACGTGTGGTTTTGTTTCGTTGTGATTGGTGGGACGTCCACAAGATTGGTAGAAGTATCAAAATTGATAATCATGGCTTTGTTAGTGTTAACACTCGTTTTCAGTTGCGTACCAAAGAACCATTTGTGCTTATGTCCCAAGCTCAACAAGTCTTTTATGTTAGTGATGGATTTGATCCCAATTGGCTTGTTGTTATCAAGACTCATCCAAGGCATCATTATAACGTTCTAGAAAAAGAAATTGTTTAAGAGGAGGATGCATTACAACAAAATGAACCAAGATCATCTCAAGGTGCAACTCCATCACCAAGTGATGTGGCAGATATAGAGAACATAGATTATGCGCTCCTTGAAGCAAGAAGTGATATCGGTGATATGATTGTAGATGCTAACGATGCAAATCTACCGAACGATTTTGATGGGAATGAAGATGATGATGATTTTGACGATGAAACTGAGAGTGAGGGTGATAGTGATAGTGACCAAGAGAGTGATGATGACTATGACATTGCTTGATTTATATTTATACGTCTTTTTTTCTCTTACATACTTGGAAAATGAATTAATATTATTATGAAATTTTGATTAGTAACCAATGTTACTAAATTGGTTAATTTACCATCTGTTTTGCATGTTACCTTTTATATAGGATTTATTATTCTGCATAATTTGTCTATGGAAATTGTTTTAGAATGACAATAGGTGGAGGGCAGACCAACATGAAGCATGCTAATATGAAACTGAATGAGTATGAGCAAAAGAGACTTATGAGAATTCAAGACAATAAGTCTATGATGGAATCCTTGGGTATTAAACGAATTGCCTCCTCTTTGACAAGTTAGGTTGATAGTACAAAAGAGAAGAGGAGAAAAGGGAAGTGCAAAGATCTTATTGATGATGATGATGATGATAAGGAGTATGTTCCCCCTGATGATTCTATGGATGATCAACTTGAGAAAGAAGCTACACTTATGGTTTCAAAAAAGGTATTTACATAGAATACTAATTGATATGTCTTATAGAAATGTCATTTGTTTATATTATTTGTTTATATTATTATTTTCAGACTAAGAATCCTGATATTAGAAAAGAGCGTAAAAAAGGTAATTTCATTCCGCCAATGTCAATGTCCAAGTTTCTCATAATGAATAAGAATCAACGACAAGCAGCTGTGGGAAGTGAAACATACAAATCGTTGTCATCGGCTTTAGAAATCGTGCAAAGAGGTCAATCTTCTTTACTTAGAATAATATATCTATTTATTGCATTGATATGAATTTTATATGTATGTGGAATACAAGTAAATTTTTGTCATAAATGCAGCCTTTAGTAGTCAAGAACAACTGGATGAAGATCAAGAAAATGTTGATTTAGATGAAGGTATAAATTATTTTTAGTTAATATCATAAGCATAACCTATATACATCTTAATTCTTCCCCCCTTTATGGTGTAGATATACCACATCAGAACGCGGATAAATCTATTGGCACTAATGAAGATATTGAAATGGATGAAGGTATAAGATTTTACATATATTAGTCCATCATAACATACTATTTTTGTTTTTTTATATCTTTTTCATGTAAGCTTATGTAACTCTAAGTGACATAGATATCTTTTTCCTCTATCAAATTAATAGGAAATCAAGATCTAAATGTTGGTGATAATATAGGAACAAATTTTGACCAAGTTGGACCAATTGGAAATGAAATTGACTTGGATGATGCATCTCCTAATCAATTTGATGATGGTGATTCACATAGCAGAGCCCTTGTGAATATCGAAGGGCAAAGTAATGCTGGTAGGAGTTATTAGTCCTTGGTCATGGTAATAGAGTTTTTTAATTATTGAAACCCCAACCTGATATTTTAATTCATATAGGGAACATTAGTGTTGTTTTTATCTTCTATTTATTTATAATAATCAATAGTATGTTTTGTTGCATATTTTTGGACATCATTAATGTCACTAGCTACAGTTAGCAATCATTTTCTTTAAGGTTGACTTGCTTACATGGTTCTGCAACATATGCTTATTTTATTGGAACATTTTCGGTGCTATTCGAAAAAAGAGGAACTGTATATTGTAGAAAGCTTACGTCATTACCTCCCGGGGAGAAAATTAATGTGGACTTTGATGATGACGGCAATCCAATCGGTCCTCATTCCTCATTATTTGCTTTTTTTATTGGTGAACAAGTACGAAATCGTTCCGTTTGTCCTGTACAAGTCAAAGTTTGGGAAGAATTCAAACCTGAAACATTAGACCATTTGTGGACTTGTATTCAGGTATTATATTATATATATATATATATATATATATTAATAATACTTGTGTATATTTATATATCATTCATCCTATTATGTCACTTGCCTGCTAATTGATATGATTTATTAATTTTGTTTGAAATGAAGGAAAAATGCTCATTTGATGATCTGGAGTTCAGGAAAGTATTTGTCATGAAACATGCAAGGCGTTTTTTTAGAGATAGTAGGCACAAATTGAAGAAAAAATACTTTGATGATCCGAAGCTCAAAACAAAAGAGCAACGTTTGAAAAATAAGCCTCCAGACATGAACAAAGCAGATTGGAAATACTTAGTTGAGCATTGGAGTGATCCTAATTTTAAGGTATTCAAATTTAATTGATCATATGTATGCATAAATACACTTTGTTAATGTGCTTAATTGTTTACCTTTAGGAGAAGAGTCAAAAAGCAAGTAAGAGTAGGTCATGTCAGAAAATGCCTCACTACAATGGTACTAAGAGTTATGCTCGCTTGAAAGAAGAAATTGTAAGTAACTCACATTGATGAGTAAATGATTGTCCTTTTACAACAAATTAATTTAATGGGTTGTAAATTTGTAATTGTAGAGGAAGAAAAATGGAGGGAAATGTACGCGATTGGATGTGATGGCTGAATCCCGTACGAGAAAATCACAAAAGCCCGTGAATGAGGTGACTTTAGCCCATAATATAGATCATGCAGTAGTAAGTACATATACTTTGAGCGATTTTGTATGTGTTTATTTTTAATACTAGAAAAATTCTTATTGGTACCATCCAACTCATTTATTTTTTCATGTAGGATGAGATGAAAAAATTAAAAGAGCAAAGAGAAGAAGGACTAATTGAAAAAACCGATGAACAAATTTTTCAAGATGTACTTGGGAAAGATACTCATGGATACTTACGTGCTTATGGACCTGGTAAAAGTATCACAAAACATTTTCAAGTGAAGCCTTCACAATTGGATCTTGCCCAAGAGGTTGTTGAAGTTAAGAAAACAGCTGAGCAAGCAGTTCTGGAGGCTAAAAAAGAAGCACAAGAAGCTAGAAAAGATGCTGAGTGTGCAAGGAAAGAAGCAGAAGCAGTTAGGAATGAGGTTGATGCAAAAATTACAGCAAATAATGAGGTTTGGGAGAAAAGGCTCAAGAAAATGATTGAACTTTTTGGGCTAGATTCTACTGTCGACAACAATTCACATAGTGCCAACTGAAAAACATAAAGTAAGTATATTTTTATTTAACTTATTCTTCTCTCACATTCGAACATATTATATCAGTTGACTATACCAAGCATGAAAATACCTGTTCAACAGCTTTCTCCAGATAATAAAATGCTTGCTGAGATGATTGAACATAGTCATTCTGCCAAAACAAAGTAAAGAATACTATATATAAGAATTTTCTTTATTTGAGCGAATCAATTTCAAAGTTAAGATGTCTATATGAATCCAAACTTTGCAGCAATCAACAGGGACCGCGCTTAAACTGATGTCCATAAGCATTTACATTACAATATCACCACTTTCGACCTATACTAAGAAAATCATAATTATTCAAAAACTTTCAGAGACTAGAAGATAGTTCAAAAGAGATTAGCTACACTATAATTCTCTTAAGACCTCCAAACAAATTAAGCTATCAAAAACAGAGATTGCTTGGTGTACATACAGCCATACATACCAGAAGTATCGGGTTTATAATTTAAATATAAGGACCTGAATCGCACAACTCGATTCTCACACTATTCTCATTTGTAAAAGCAGCAACCAAACTATTAAGACATAAAGATACGATAGTACCAAGACAAAGAAAACAGTTGTAGAGATCTAAAAATCTAACTTTCTTCTTGTTTTTGAAGGTACAAAGGAGTCTTTGATGCTTTTTTACAAGACAAGTGCATATATTAGCAGTAGAAGACAACTTCTATGTTCTCAATATATCTAGAAGTGAACTAGTTGATAAAACGACGAAAGTATTTTATTTTGTTCATTTATATTATGATTGAATATTGTGTTTTAATTTAAGGTGTCTTTTGTGTAAATACTTATAATATTGGGTTATAAATGTTCAATTTATGACAAGCTTTGAATTTTGCAGTTTGTTTGGAACAACAATTTATTAGTTTCTTTAATAGCGATGATAAAACATATACATAATTCATGCAATGTTGTAGATTAAATTCCTTCTGGTACTATTTTAATTTATAAGTTACGGGCGTTAACGTGACTAGCATAAATTACCAGACGTCGACAGAATTTTGCCACAACTAAACTGGTGGCTAGTAAAAATTGTAGCCACAAATATTCAACACTTGCCACGGTTGAACCTGTGGCTAGATGAGGTTATTTGCCACGAATAATATAACTTGCGACGGATGTTACGTTCATGCCACGGTTTTTCCCGTGGCAAAAGAGATCATTAGCCACGGGTTTTCCCGTGGCAAAAAAACCACTTTACGCCACAACCTTATTTTTCCCGTAGCAACTACCTAGCCACACTCACTTGTGCCACAGGAGTCTCTACCTTGAATTCGTGTGGCAAAATAGCACCGCCACGGAAATTTAGAACTTGTGCCACAATTCTACTTGTGGCACAAGTGCTAATTTGTTGTAGTGATTGTAATCTTTTAGTTAGATTATGAAGAACTAATTTCCCAACTTGGTTAATCAATTGGAGCAACCTCTTCATCCACTTTGTGAGTTTAACCTTTACCTTTTGTTTGCTTGAATGTCTGATGATTCTTCATAGTCTTCATGTTAGATTGTTTTGTGCTTTGAGTTAATCTGATCATTTAACATGTGGCTTTTCACAATCGTTGCTATCTAGATAATTGTCTGCTTTGAGATAATCTAGAGTTTGTAGTTTTGTGCCCAATTATCACATGCTTTTGGATAGTTGTGCATAAGAGGAATCATCATATAAACTTGCGTTTGACCGCTTGTGTGAATGCTAGTTTATCCTATTGACATCTCCTTAGTTGTTATCTAATTGTTTAGTTGAACCTAGAAAGCTTGGGCTAGGTTGTTTAACCATTAAGGATTGGATTAGAGCGCTTGCTTAATCTTACCACTAAGTTAGGGGAGATTGAATCTTTTGATTCGTAATAGGGCATTCAAGTAACTATAGGTATTGAGTTGTTCTATGATCAAAGTTTGATCATACCAAACCCTACTTCTCTGTGGATCGAACCTTGCTACCTTATACTACGTTTGTGTAGGACAACATTGATTTAATTTGCACGAAAGCTGATACGACTTAGGCATTGCCATAAACCAAAATTATTAAAACATAAAGGTAGTCTAAACACAAGCTCTCCAATGTTCCCAACACCCAATGATGTACCATCTTCAAACCTAGAATAGTGATGCTTTATTAATCCTAAACAAATGCTCCCAATTGGGTCATTACAGGATCAATAAGGCATGTGATTGACACACAAAAAAGCATGTAATCAGCAAACCTGAGTTCTACACAATAAATAATATATAAAACCTAACATGATACTAATATACAATAAATGAGAGAGAAATAATAATATAACAAAATAAAAAACTCACTATATTGAACTTGACTACACAATCAATTCGTTAATTATAATTAAATTGAATAGTTTATGAATAAAGTTTTCCAAACCAAACCATGAGACGAAGTACGGGCATGCCTTCTACTCTCGCGACCAATGATATCGAGGTACTAATTAAATAAAATAGGACACAATGATCAATCGGCCCCCAAGAAATGTCATGGGCTACCATCATGTACTTCAACTCATACTAATCCAACACTTCAAACGTGCCCAAGTGTAAAGCTTATTGGTATTCACTTTTCATTTTATGTATTAATAAATTATTTATTTATTATGAATCACCAAATAAAACAACCAACGTAAATATCATGGATACACAAAATTTCCATTTTTATATTAGGATTAAATATGGTGATCAATAACTCAATTGGTCCAAGAATAATCCCATTAATTAATTAATAACCAACCAATTTTTATTTGTTGACTCAAATCAACAATCACCAACCTATTAATAGGTGAATGTCCGACTTTACCAAATAAGGCCCACGGTCCTTATAAAGTAAATATGATAATAATAACAAGGCAACAACATGATCTAATAACAATATATTTATTAATCCCTCATATGAATTAATAAAAGAGATGTTCCCAACCATATGCTTGAATCAATCATCTATACAAACATATAATATTCATCATAGGCAAATATGAATAGTAAAAAAGTTCTCTATACATGATATTACATGAATCCTAATCTTAGGACATGATACTAGTCTAATAACACATACTTAGGTATGTACGCACCTTGTGTAGACAATATGAGAGGCCACTTTCTCAACCTTAGAAACCACTGAAAGTATATTCTCCGCCTACCAAATAGCAAAACATCCACATATTAATACTCTAATAGAATTATAACAACTTTAAAATAATTTAAACCCTCTCAAAAAGTGTGTTGTATAATATGAGCACTATAAGAGGGGGGGTGAATTATATAGTGAGAGAATAAGCTATACTTTTTGCGGAATTAAAAGTAAACTTGGGAACAAACAATGGGAACACGAGAGATTTAGCGAGGAAAAACTTCCTAGGCCTAGTAGGAAGAAACAACCTCGACCACAAGGGATTTTAAGAGAACTTTCCACTATAATAGGCCAAAGCAACTCAAAATTACAACCTATTACTTTTCTCTCGATTCTCAACTTAAGTCACTCAACTCAAGTTCCCAACGACAGTTCCCACAACTGACGTTCCTCTCAAACTTCACTAGAAGTTCTTTCCTCTTTCTCTTTCTCTTGCTTCACTCAAAGCTTCTCACACTTACAAGAGTTCACTCAAATCCTTTTCTCAAAAATACACTTTGTAAAACAATGGAAGAGTAATAAACTCGATTAACGTAAGTATGAATTCTCTTAAGGAAAAGGCACTGACTCTTTTAGACAACTAAGACAAATTAGCTAAGTCAGACACAAATTGTTCTAAGGATTTAGGCGCCTATTTATAGACATTTAAGACAAGACATTTTATCCATGATTAAACCATTATCCCATGATCTCCATGATTTTAATTAATTAAATAAATTAAATATTCCATGACAAGTAAATAACCCACTAATCCACTACTTCACTTCATAAGAGAAGCAGTAACATATTACATGGTTTCACAAAACTTGAGGAATAATTAAACTCATTTAAATTAATTAAATACTTGGAGGATAATTCACTAAGCCACTAAATCCACTAACTACAAAAAATGTGTAGCAGTAACTTTTAGGTGTGTAGTCCAATTTGTAGGAAATAAATAAATTATTTACTTTAGCTAGTTTTTAGGAAAATATCTTTTAAGAATAACTTTAATAAAATCGAAAAACAGTTTTATATTTAAAAATGAAATCTTTTAAAAACCGGAAAGATATTTTATTTTGAAAACAAAATATTTTAAATAAAATATAAAAGATAAAAGATAACATTTGAAAATTGGTTAGATAAAATCAGAAAATCTTTTTTAAAATCTTTTCCTAACAAACTAAAATCAAATTCCCTAAAATAGTGGATCTTAGTTAAAACAACCCTAAAAACTCTAACTAATATGTTGGGCGCACACTTAGAGTTAGGCGCACAACTTTAGAGACTCTTAGGTGTTCCTAAACCAATTTTAAGTCTTGTTCCCTAACCTTGTTCCTAATAGTGCTAGGTCTGTTCCTGTCATGGGAACAGAACCAAGTTCCTTTGAGAATTCACCACGAACTTAATTGAGCTTTTACTCAACCTTAACATGAAGATAGTAAATACACCCTAAAGTATTCTAATCTTCATTCCATGCTTGATTCTTCATCACTCGAACATCTTTACTTCGATCATTGATTCATTCTTCGTTTTAATCTTCAATCAAGTATTCTCTTTGCTCGGGAATGAATTACCTTGCAACAACATAAATAAAATACACTATGTCTTTTGTGGTTAAGTCATCTTCAAAACTCAAGGGTCAACAAAGTGTTTTGAGGATCTTTTAAGGATTAAAGATTCAAATATTGGTACACCTTGATATTGTACTACTATATTAGTCAGTAAACACCCGTCAAAATCAATATTTTAATATTGAAAATCCACCATAAGTATACTATTAAAAGTTCCAGCAACATATAATATCTTTAAAACTCTTTTAAACTTACTTTAACATAGTTATAAAGATTAAAGTACTTAATTTTCATAAACTATAACATAATACTATAGTTATAACTCTTAAAAACATTTAATATTCATGATTTCATGCTTAAAAAACTAATTTAAACATATATATCAAATCTGAAATTTATTTGCTTCATGAAACTAATTATATAATCTGAAATTAATATCGAAATAGTTAAAGATAGAAACTTTAATTATTAAACCACCAAAACGATACTTAAGAAATTAAACTAATCATTAAAATCTTATAGAGGAGGAAACCAAGAGAGAAAGTAAAACAAGTAGAAGGAGAGAGGAAAGAGAGAGAACCGAGTGGTCGGACGAGATAGTGAATAGAAAATTAGAGTGTAAGTTTTGTGTGGGGTTTTTGGACTCTCATGGGGTTTATATAGGTTTGCAAACCTAACCCTTCTAGGCTTAGGGATGTGTGTTTGGACTTTTAAATTTGGTTAATTGGGTGATTGAGTTGAATTAAGCTCCTCTAACCATCTTTAAAAATCTTTTATGCTAGAAGTCCAACTAACTAGATTATTAAGTGTAGACACATAATCGTGTCTCTCCATTTAAGGATCCAATGATGAAATATATTGTGGTCCTAAATGGTCCGACCCAAGGGCAGAGTAGTCAGAAAATCCATCCCAAAACTTTTTTTTAAAAGTGTGAAAGTCTAATTTTAAAGCCTAATTAATTATTAGCCCAATTAATGGTTCATCATTAATAATTGTACTTTGAGCCCAATCATTTGAAAAGTCATCCGAAAACTCTTTTGAAAAGTGTGAAAGGCCTGCGCCGAGCGCACGTGTCCTGAAACGTAGATTGCTACGTACGTAAGCATGTGCCAGGTGCGCCGAACTACCACATAAACTTCTATGTCATATAGAGTCCTGCTTCAAGCGCACTTCTCTGTCTGAGTTCTGTATCTATCCTTCTCTCTCTTTCTTTCTCCCTTTTCTTCTCTTTACCTTCACCTTCGGGCCTCTTTGAAGATGCCGCCCTATACATTTCTTCCCCCCCTGATAAAATTGTTGGCCTTCTAAGGAACGTTTTTCAGGCTAGTAAATTTTTTTCGGCCTATATAACCCCGGAAGTTAGTACCTTCCTTTAGTCCTGTCATTAGTGTCAACACTACGACTTCTTGCTGAAGGCTGGGAATGGTAACGGCCTCAGAATTAAATTGGCCGATATAATCTCTCAAGCTCTCCTTCTTCCCCTTGCTTGATGAACATCAATTTCCCCGTCGTCCTTTCCCTTCCTTTATTGCTTACGAAGTGGGTAACGAACATGGCGGACAACCGTCGAAAATCATAAACAGTTGCGGACAGATTGTTTGAAACCAGGTTTTGGCCAAACCAGACAAAGCGGAAGGAAATACTTTACACTAAACAAAGTCAGTGTCGATTTTTGCATCATGTGCCCCTCATAGGCCGAGATATGATCATCGGAATCCGTCATTTTATAAGCGATTGTCAACATTTTAATCTTTTTCATAGGCTCTTGGAGTATGGTTTTTGAGAAGGGAGAAGAGAGAAGTGAAACTGGCACCCTGCGATGTCCAACATCATTCACTCTGCAAAAATCATAAACAGTTGCGGACAGGTTGTTTTAAACCAGGTCTTGGCCAAACCAGACAAAGTGGAAGGAAATACTTCACACCAAACAAAGTCAGTGTCAATTTTTGCAGCATGTGCCCCTCATATGCGGATATATGATCCTCGAAATCTGTCATTTTACAGGCGATTGTCGGCATTTTAATATTTTTCATAGGCTCTTGGAGTATGGTTTTTGAGAAGGGAGAAGAGAGAAGTGAAACCGGCACCCTACGATGTCCAACGTCATTCTCCCTCTATAATTGGACGACTATTGGATCTCATTATGATCATGACCTTCATCGTCATATCCCATCTGTTCGGTAGTGGTCTTTGAATAGTCCTCATGATCCAGATCGCCCTATCTCTGTTCACCCTCTCGACCACTAAGAAAAGATCGAATCATTCTAACAAGATTGTGTGGCATATTTAGGAGACGATTGCTGCTGGCACGATTGGTCTGAGACGTTTGACTCGCCATGGCTTGGAATACAAGCATCACTCTAGAGTTGCTCACAACTAAACATGTGATGCAGGGTCTCGAATATGTTAGGCTAAGGGGACTCAGTAGCTTCCTTGCCCTTATGTTTCGCCGATCTAGAGGAACCAACTACCGATTGCGGGGTGGAGGGCCTCCTTCGAGAATAGTATTGTTCTCATACGTTGTCGGCATGCCAAAGGACTTTTTACAGGCATTCAATGACTTTAGGATCCATGGGATTGGGTCGGTAAGCATGGTTGTGGCTAAAGACTCTTATGTAAGGTATAGTTCACCCCTCCTTCTAGCGTCATTTGTTCTGGTATCAAATAAGTGGGGTGGGAGTGAACCAGTATCTCTTTATCACGTGATTCGGTTTGATGACCTACAGTAAGTAACACGTAAACTAACCTTGGAGGTTGATCGAAGTAACGCATGTATGATGCCTAAGTTAGTAAATGTAAAGTCGGTAGCTCTCAAGTGCAGTATAATTATGATTGCAAATGTACCTTCTGATTCAGATCATGGGGTATTTGTAGGAGCCAGTAGTATCTCAAACTAGGTAGGACACTACTCCTATTGGCTGAATACAATTCTATCCTCTTCTTATACTTATCTTGAGTTCCAAAGGCCTTGCTAAGATAGTGGTGAATCAATCCCAGGCAAATTTGAAGATGCAATGGTCCAAGCGGCTAGCACCGATAAGGTGCCCGATAGGGACCGGTACAATAGGAATTCTGTATCATGTACTAGTAGTAGATCTAGGATTTGGAGTTTTGGGGTAGCGTAATTTTGCACTATAACTGGATACCCAGAAAAAGGACTAACTTAACTAAATTCAAGTGTTATAAAATCCTAATACGACTTCAAAATACTTTATAAAAAACTATTATCAGATTCCCCCAGAAAGAGAAGGGTAAATATATTCATCTAAACTATTACCAAGGACGTAATCTTATAAGTTATACAACTAACTTATATTAGATGAAAAAAGTGAGATATTTTAAGGAGAAAAACTATCGACACACAGTCACACATCTTTCACACTACCTCTGTGTGACTGCCAACTATCTCTCAACTCAAGCAGACAACATAACATCAATTAGCAGCGCCAGTATGGCAATCCGGAGCACCACCGCTGCACACGACACCTGCACCATACTACTACACTACCCACTACCTCGTACCAGTTTGATTTTTCATAGAGCAAGTGAGGAACACTAGTAGCGGCCACCGAAAGCTGACAGCGACAATGTTCATTCAGCCACTGAATTCCGCTTCATCTTTACGCTATCCCTTCATGTTTTTTAAAAAAAAATCAGGGGTAGCATGCGCTACCCTTGTGACCTAGTGGCTCCGCCACTAAAGTACATTCTTCCCCTGGTTATCCAGAGTTACCTATACGGTTTGATCATGACGGTCAATGGTGGTCCAGTTGGACCGGTGTGGAACTTGAACAGCCCCCATACAGGTTCAATTATATTAAAATATTAAACGAAATCGATCTCTAACATTTAAACTTAATTAAGCTAAAACCAAATCCCTTAGAGAATCAAACTTTTTACAAAACATACTATTATGACCGAAATATTTAAATAAATGCCACACTTTTGTAGAAAAAAAAACATGGATTCATTACACAATAAAATTCTCGTGCATTTTTGCATGGGTATAAAAATTAGTTTAGAGATAAACAAATCCGATTGTAGAGTAACTAAACTCTTACATAAAATTCAATATGACTCAATTATAAAACAATTAGCTCTCTATCATTGAAAGGTTATGATATTAGTTTTTCTCTATTTGATTGGAAAATTTACAATAAAATTACAATACCTAATAAAATAAAAATGATTTCTATTCCTTCCTAAAAGAAACTTAAACGCAAGTTAGAACTCTCTATATTAACATAACTATGAGATATAACTATGAATCTAAAGAGCTAAAACTTAATTATCAAGGAAGTATGTTCAGCCCCTAATATAGTTGTGGTTCCATATACGAAAATTAGGAGGAGATTAAAAAATAGAATTCTCCTAATTACATATGTAATAATTTATATTGTTTGAGAATATAAATTGAGATGGAAAAGGAAAATATAATCGGCTCTGACCCATCTGTAACTTATGAGTGCATAAAACAAATCCATCTTTCTTGCAGATGATGTTTCTCATTCTACGTAAATGTTACTTTCGCATAAATGTATAACCTAGTGTTGTTGAAGCTTGGGCTTGAATTTGTTTTCCTTGGCAACCTATCCTGTTTTTGTAATGCTAGCCGAAAAATATAGAGTTTTCCAAATATTACTTGTCTTCTAACCATGTTCGTGATGAGCGATAAAGATCATAAGGTGCCCACAAATGATCAATAGGACATGGCTTTCTTGAATCCAACCTTAGCCAAGGCTTCCCTTTTCCGCTCCAATGAAGTAAACTAATTGGTCCAGGATGAAGGCTCCTACATTTACCCTCAAAGTTGTCACCCCCAAGACCATGTTGGTTCCATCTATGATCAACTGCTTTAATATTTCCGGCAAAAATTAACAAAAATGGTGGCAATGATCCCAAATGATATATTCTCTTAAGCTTTTGTACAACCATCCATTCTTCTACCTTCTTGGTATATCCTTGTTTCTTCCATTTGTTGACATCTAATACCATAACACCAGTGTTAAAATAACAAGGCTTCCTTCCTTGAAATGTCTTTGACAATATATGATCCGACCAAAATGCATCTGTGAAATATGTTGTAAAATTTGCATGACAATATTCAGGTGCAGCAACTACTTTCTCACCCAAATTCACCTCCCATAATTTTGATATATCGTCCACCACAATGATGTCCGAATCCAAGTATATTACGCGGTTTACATCACATGGTAAAATATCAGCCAAATAAATCCTTGCATAATTAAGTGGTTGATCCAATGCTTGTCTTATAGATTTTGATATCTTTCCTCTTACACGATTAGAATCGAATCGATAGATTCTAAAATTTAGGTAAGGGAAGGTGGAAGCTATGCTTGTATATATCTCA